>NW_026009060.1:0-3450 GCF_001458135.2 Marmota marmota marmota | reverse complement strand
CTTTTTTTTTTTTTTTGTGGTGCTGGGGATTGAATCCAGGGTCTTATGCATTCAAGGCAATCACTCTACCAATTGAGCTATATCCCTAGCCCTATGCATACACTCTTGTGAACCATCATTAAAACACAGATTTCAAAGCACTAAAAATAAATAAATAAATAAAAAGCCAGATTCATTTTGCAGTGGTTTTTTTTTTTTTTTAAACAAACTAGGGACGGAACCCAGGAATAACTACCACCAAGCTACATCTCCAGTTCTTTTTAGTTTTATTTTGAGACAGGGGTCTTTCTAAGTTGCCCAGGCTGACCTTGAACTTGTGATCCTCCTGCCTTATCCCCTAAGTAACCAAGATTATAGGCATGTGTAACTACACCTGCCTGCAGTGTTGGTTTTTTTAAGTTCTTTTTGTTTAAAATAAACAAGTGTAAATAAACTCTTGATTAGGCTTTGTTGGTTTAAATAGTAACTATTAAATTAATCCACATATGCTAATTCAGTTTTTCACACTCATAATAGTAGTCTAGTGTTGTTTCAAGTCCTTGACATTTATTTATGTAATTTTTGTAGCAACTTATTTAATTTTTGTAACAATGAAGTAGGCATTATTAATCCTCATTTTGTAGAAATGTTTCCAGAAGTGCCAAACAAAGGTAGGATACAAACCCAGGAGCTCCTATATTCTTGGTCTCAACCACTAGTTTGTACCACCTTCTAATAGAGAACAAATGCAGGAATCTAATACAGATACTTCTAAAACCCTGTATGATATTGACTTGACTCATGAATTTATATGTATTCTAGTAGCCTGATTCCTAAACTGTTGAAAGTATAAATGAAATTTATCAAGAGGGCAATTATTTGATATGTCAGGCCTTTGTTAAGTCATGGATAGCTATAACTTTGTTTACTTGGAGTTCAGATTCTAATATTTTAGCTATAGTGTTAATGTAATTAGCAAAATGTGTATTTGATAGGAATGTCATTGAGAACATTATATTATACGTTGTCTCCCTTAGAAGAGTATAAAGGAAAAGTTTCTTTCAGATATTAGGGATTGAAATACCTTTGCATTTTCTCGACAGCTAGCTTACTTTTAGCTGATAGACAGTAAATCAGATAGCTAATCACTGCTCTTAGAAGACAAAGCACCGTTGTACATTAACTCCACCCTGTCTTTTCTTAACCTAGTGTTTCCATGCACTATCTTGTTATTTATCTTGTATTTTTTAAAACAGCCTTAAAAGTTTGTGGATCAGTTTACATATTTTATTTCATTCAATCCTTATAATTAAGAAAGATAATGTTATCCTCCTTTTCAGATGAAAAAATGGAGGTAAGGAGGTGTTCTTAATACTAATGAGTACTGCAATCAACTCAGATCTTCAAATTGAGATAATTGTAAATGTGATGAAATGAAATCCCTCAAAGACTAAATTCTGTTTAGAGTAAGAAGGCATATCTTACCCTAAACGTGGAATATTTTCACCTAGAGTGGAATTTGGCACAAAGTAGCTATTCAGTTGGCCTGATGGCTGAATTAACAAGAGAATTATGGTTTGCAGGGTCACTTGTGATCATTATCTTGGAGCACTTGAATACTCTCATAGTGACATAAACTCAAAATGGCCCTAACAGTTGTAAAACAAAGGATAATATAAGGAAAAATAAAAGCAGATGTTCTGGAGATAAGCATTGCTTTTATATGTGATTTGAAAATATTCTCCAGCTTTATTTAACCTATTGACTGACTGGGAGTACAGTAATTTTTGCATTAAATCACAGTATATAACAAAAGATAAAATCTTGTCTGAATTTTCACCAGATTAGAATCTGTTATCTTATTATCAACTTTTTTCTTTCCTGTAACTTTCCTGGACTCCTTAGCATGTTTTTGTCTGGGCTATACTAAAAGCAAATTTAGTATTTGTTTTTTGAGATCTTGGCAGGGAGGGACCAGTAGTCAGAGTATATTCCTGACCTCTTTTCGGGAGGTGATGTCAGGAGTCCTTTGTCAGCTGTTCCTAGACCTTTTTATAGTTCTTCCCTTCCTTTCTCTTCATGCACTCTTTGATCAAGGGCATGCACTTTCCCCCAAACCATGGTTCAAATAGTATGGCTTTCTTCTCTCAATTCTCTTACCAGAGGCTGAAGATTAGATTGTATTAGATCTGACTTTCTTCTTAGAAAAGTTCCAGCGTATGTGTTCTTTGTCTTTCTTTCATTCTGGTTTCTTTTCCTACTCCTGTTTTTTAGGTTCTAGTAAAGTCAGAAGGGATAGGGCAGCATTGCCATCAATATCAGAAAGTTGGTGCTTTTAAACTAAGCAGTGGGTTAGACATTCCTTCTTTTGTTGTAGATTCATTTTCTTGCTCTTGTTTTCTTCTTACCTTACTGCTTTTTAAAAAAAAATCTGAATGTTAAGATCCTATATATGGGCATGAGCTTAGGAGAAAGAATGGAATAACTCGATTTTTTGTATCCAGGCTGTCTTTTAGTTCCTTTCCCTTTCAAACATGCAATAATTAATAGCTTTATTAGATGTTAAAATCTTATGTTTAATTAAATAGTTCAGTGTAATCACTCTTAATGGTAGAGATTTTATAATTTTTTCTTAAAGTTGGCATAGATAATAAAGTTAAAAATGGTGAAGTCCCTAGGCTTAATTGAAGCAAAAGATTATTAGATATGTGTAGTTCATTCAGTTATGGTATCTTTCTTCTTAAACTGATATTCTCTTTATACCATTTTCTTTGACATTTTGTTACACTTATGTCTAGAGTCTTCTACAGTCCCATGTTTGCAAAATATTTGTGACATTAACATTGCCTTAAGGAATGCTCAGATTGTACATAATGCAAATACAATCTTAAAAAACATATTCTAGTTCTAAGCCAATTTAAATAACTTCTTCCACTTGTAGAGTCACCACTCAAACACTCAGTCTTGGCCCACAGATGCCTTTATATTAATATCTTCTGATAGAATACATTCTTTTTATTCTCTGTCTTTTTTGAGGGGGGGGGGTTACTGGGGATTGAATGCAGGGGCACACAACCACTGAGCCACATCCCCAGCCTTATTTTGTATTTTATTTAGAGACAGGGTCTCACTGAGTTGTTTAGCGCCTCACTGTTGGCTAAGGCTGACTTTGAACTCTAGATCCTCCTGCTTCAGCCTCTGGAGCTGCTGGGATTACAGGTGTGTGCCATGGCGCCCAGCTTCTCTCTCTCTCTCTCTCTCTCTCTCTCTCTTTGTGGTACTGGAAGTTGAATGCCAGGTTGCTTTCTACTAATGAGCTACATCACTAGCCCTGAATTTTATTTTGAGACAGGGTCTCACTAAGTTGCCTAAGCTGGCCTTGAACTTGCGACCCTTGTACCTTAACCTTCCAAGTTGCTGGAATTCCAGACATGTACCACTGCACTCAGGCGCACTCCCCCGCCCCCCGCC
>NW_026009059.1:0-3450 GCF_001458135.2 Marmota marmota marmota | reverse complement strand
AAGCCGGTGGTGGCAGTTGAGGCTCTGAGGATTTTTCCTGAGAGGCTGTTTTGTTTGGCGTGTGTGGTTCTAAAAATAAAGTTAGTTTCTTTTGACAAGTGGCTCCTGATTGTGCCCAGCCAGACTGCGGCACACTATCATTTCTGAAGCACTTGCTATGTACCAGGTTTTAATTGGATATTATTCTTCAATCCACAGAAAAGTCTTTTGAGGCACATATTGTTATTGTCCCAACTTTACAGACAGAAAAAAAAATAGATATGTAGTTTAAATAACTTGCCCAGAGTCTCACAGCTAGTAATTGTAAAGCTGAATTTGAATCCAAATATTTTAACAACTTCCCACCTTGTAATCAGAGTCAATGCTATTTTGTAGTTCCCCTGAAATGTTGGTATCCTTTAGGGTTTTTGTTTAAAACTTTTCTTCTTTAAGTGTTTGTATTAGCTTTCTATTGTTGCTGTAGCAACTGATCATAAATTTTGTGGGTTTGAGCAATAGAAATTTATCATGTTCTGGAAGACTGAATTCTGAATTGAGTATTATAAGGCTAAACTGAAGATATAGACAGGGCTGGTTCCTTCTAAATGCTCCAGGTGAGAATGTGTTTCTTTATTCTTTCAGCTTTGTTTGACTGGTAACATTTCTTGGCATATAGTTCCATCACTACAATTTCTGCTTCCATTATCACATTTTTGTAGTTTTTATTCCTCTGATGCGAAATTTTTCTCTGCCTTCCTTTCAAGGATGCTTGTCATTATATCTAGGGTCCACCCAGATAATCTCCCCATCTCAAGATCCCTAACATCACATCTGCAAAGTCCCTTTTAGCACATAAGGTAAAATTTACATGTTCCAGGCATTAGGACCTAGATATTTGGGTGAGGGGGTTATTCAGTCTATTACAATGTTCAGATGATCTTCTGATTTTCACTACCATGTAAGCATTGACTCTCAAAAGTATCCCTCCAGCATATATCTCTAGCTCGCTCGCTCTCGCTCTCGCTCTCGCTCTCTCTCCCCTCCCCTCCCCTCCCCTCCTCTCCTCTCCTCTCCTCTCCTCTCCTCTCTTGAGTTCCATACTATTTTGTGTATATGATGGGGATTAAACCTAGGGTCTCACACATGCTAACATAAGCTCAATCATTGAGCTACACCCCCCTCCCAAGTGCTATACTATTTTATCTGAATTATCTTTGAGTTTTCCACCTAAATGTCTCACTTTGAAATATAGATAGCATCTTTCTTAGTTCTTCTCTCATCATACCCAAAAATCTCTCTCTGGAGATTCTCTCTAAGTTAATGATAACTGGGATTCAAGTAATGCCCCAAGCCAGACTCTCTCTGAGTGCCAATAATGTTTTTGTTATTGTTGTTTTGATACTAGGGATTGAACCTAGGAGCAACTGCCTCCTTTCTGGTCTCCCTATTTAAAGAATTGCTCCTATCCCTTAAAAAGATAATTCCGGAATACCATATAGAACGATGTCACATTCAACAATCATTAAATAGCCCTGTGAAGTTGGCATATCTTTGGGAAATCTTTAGTCTGCAATAGCACAATTCTCCAAGACAAAAATAAACTTGACTTGTTGAGAACATTTTCATATCAGTTTGTTTTGTTTTGATTCAATACCAGGGATTGAACCCAAAGGAGCTTAACCATTGAGTCACATTCCCAGCCTGTTTTATTATTTCTTTTAATTTAAAGACAGGGTCTAAGTTACCTAGGGCCTTGCTAAACTGCTGAGGCTGGCCTCAAACTTGTGATCCTCCTGCCTCAGCCTCCAGAGTTGCTGGGACAACAGGTGTGTGCCATGTCACTGTGCCTTGCTCTTATCAGTTTTAAGATGATGTTAGAGATGAACTCCACCTGTGGAGGAAATTGTGGCTCTTTGGAGTGGGGCAAATTCCAAGAGAATACTCTATTAGAGCCCTGATGCAATTCTAATCAGAATCTAGCTTCACCTTTAGCCCTTGTGTAAATACAGAATACGATACTCCTTTTTAAAAACCTTTTTTTAGTTGCAGATGGACATCTACAACTTTATTTTATTTATGTATTGTTACACAGTGCTGAGGATCCAACCCAATGACTCATATGTGCTAGGCAAGTGCTCTACCACTGAGCTACAACCACAGCCCCAGAATACGGTACTCTTACTTTGGATTTTTTTTAACTCCTTTCCATCCTTCTCACATTTTCATGCCATCTGATAATCTATTTCTACCATTGTTAATTCCTTTCATTCACTCTCTGATTACTTTCCTGGGGCTTCTGATCACTGTTTTTATCCCTCACTAAATGAGGGCTGAATGTAACAGAGCCAACCTTGGTTTTTGTGTCTTTCCTTTTTTGATACTGAGAAAGCAGTTCACACATTGTCTTTCTTAAAATTAGGTTACAGGTCAGAGAATGTAGGGAAAAAAGAGATAAGAGAAGGTCATCTGAACTCATAGTTCAAGCTAAGTCATCACAGAAAAACAAACAAACAAAAAAACCTGCTACACATTCCTTTTCAACCCGCCAGAGATTACCATCAAGGACACATAGCGTTCTGGTTTTGGAACCAACAAGAAAGTAGCAAAACTTTTCTATATGTACTTAACTCCTATCCCAGGACTTTGCCCACTTCACAATGCTCAGCGCCTCCTTACTATAGCCAATTTTGTTTCAATGTAAACAATTTATGTTTCTTACCCCCAGAATTTCACTAAAATACTCTGGTTAGTTCTGGTGGGCATTTTTTTCCAATTGCTATCTGGCCATGCTGCTGATGGCTTAGGGAATTTGTCTTATGACTAGTCCTTCCACCTTTTAGCTAGCATCTGAACTGCTCAATAAATTCTTTATTTTCAAAGTCTTCTTAGTATCAGAGGTTTTGATTTAACACAAAAAATTTGTTTTTTCTTATTAAACTATATTCTCCTTTTGTTTCTTTCTCTAAGGTTGCTTCCAGTTCACCTTAATTAGATGCTTAGATGTTCTCAGTCTCCCCAGCTCTCTTCCTCCCTCTGCAATCTGTTCATATCCATGATGTATAGCTATTGCTATCTTAACTCTCAAAAGAACAAGTCTTGGAGATATGTGGTGGTCTTTCCTAACAAGCTGGTCTTATGAATTAATTTCTTAGTTTATTTCCAGAAGCAGAGCTTAGCTTGCTGTCCCTCTTTTTCTTGTTCCTCTATAAAGGGATTTGTGTAATCTATCATCTCATGTTTACATATAGCCAAAGTTTTTATATCTTGTTGCTTACTCTGATTCAGCTACCTTTTCCTGGAGGGCTGATAGATATCTCTGCCTCACTCCCTGATCAATGTTTTATTTTGAAAAAAAAAATTCAAATACACAAAAACTTTCAAGGATAATATAGAGAATACGTTTCTGTATCTAGATTATATTCACCAATTAGTATTTTGCCAATTGCTTTCTCTCTCTCTCTCTTTATATAT
>NW_026009058.1:0-3450 GCF_001458135.2 Marmota marmota marmota | reverse complement strand
CCCTAAAAAACAAATACCAAATGTCTTCTTTGATATAATGAGAGCAACTAAGAACAGAGCAGGGAGGAAGAGCAGGAAGAAAAGATTAACATTAAACAGATACATGATGTGGGATGGAAAGGGAGAGAAAAGGGAAATTGCATGGTAATGGAGGGAGACCCTCATTGTTATACAAAATTACATATAAGAGGTTGTGAGGGGAATGGGAAAATAAACAAGGAGAGAAATGAATTACAGTGGATGGGGTAGAGAGAGAAGATGGGAGGGGAGGGAGGGGGGATAGTAGAGCATAGGAAAGGTAGCAGAATACAACAGTTACTAATAGGGCATTATGTAAAAATGTGGATGTGTAACCGATGTGATTCTGCAATCTGTATTTGGGGTAAAATTGGGAGTTCATAACCAACTTGAATCTAATGTATGAAATATGATATGTCAATAGCATTATAATGTTTTGAACAACCAATAAAAAAAATAAATTAAAAAAAAAAGAAAAAATAAATAAAATAAAATAATTCTTAAGGCCTGGACTAATAGCTCAGTGGTGGAGCACTTGCCTAGCACATGTGAGACACTGTGTTTGATCCTCAGCACCACATAAAAATAAATAAATAAAATTAAGGTATTTGTCCATCTAAAGATAAAAAGAATATAAAAAAAAAACCCTGGTAGTCCCTGCAAAAACCTTAATATTTTTTCCAAATTGCTTCAAAATTTTATCTAGTGTGTAGGGACACATTGATTTTTAACATTCATTCATTCTAAGCTTATTTTTCTCCTCATTGAAATGAAGAATTACGTGTCTTTGAATATGTAGTAATACCTAGATGCTCTTGTTTTTATGAGACAGACTCTAGTAATAGGATTGTTAGGTCAAAGAATAAATGCCTTTTAAGAAATTTAATAGCCATTGAAGTTCTGCTCTAAAATGGTAAAATAAATGCTTCAAACATCTAAGAGCTGCTGGGTGCTATGGCACATGCCTCTAGTCCCATCTACTCAGTAAGTAGAGGCAGGAGGATCACTAGAGCCCAAGAAATTGAGACTAGCCTGTTTCACAACAGACCTTGTGAAAAAGAGGGAGAGGGAGGGCGAGGGGACAGCAGGACAGGGGCAGGAGCAAAAGGATGAAGGAAGAGGGAGAGGGTGAAAGAGACAAGGAGAGTAAATATCTAAGAGCAATAAGAAGTGACTTCTCTCACCCCTGGGTCATTTCTTTTCCTGTCCATGCTGGTTACTCTTCATTGTTGTCTTGTTGTCCTGTAGGTCTGGTGCATAATTATCCAGCTTTTACTAATGCTGTAAGAAGCAGGATCATGCACAGCCATTCTGTCATGACTAAATCCAGAGGACTCTCATTTTTCTTGTTATTGTTGTTTTAATATTTTTCTTGCTTCCCTGGTTTTGTGATTCTTATTTGTATGCATTGTATATCCAGTTATTTTACATTCTGTCTGATATTTCCAGTAACTTAACATTTAAATTCTATTTGATAATTTTTATTTAATGTACCTTGTTTTCTTTCATGATTTATCATCTTTTATTGTGAATTCATATATGCTGACAAAGAAATTATAGGAGTCTCTGTTGAGGAATGCTTCTCGGCATAGAATTTTATTTAATTTTTCTGGGATTCAGAGGGCAAATTCCTTCCAGTGTTCTTAGTTTAAATGTGAAATGCCACCTCCTAGTGTGTCACATGCCTTATGCCTATTCTGTTTAGCACTTTGTATATAGTTGACATTCTTCTGGAGGTCTTCTATCTTTTCTCATTTATTGTCCACTATTGGTCAACTTGCATCTTATGGATTTATTGTGTTTTCATTTTCACTTAAGGATTCTTAAAGATTTATAATGCTTCCTGTGAGAATGATAATTCATTCCATTGTATCCAAATCAATAATTTCTTGTCAAGTTCCTAATTGAAATCACATAGGTTTTATACTAAAAAACTAAATTAATTGATATATTTAATTTTGAATTATTCATTCAGATAGATAGATTTTGTTTTTCTCTTTTAAGATCATATCTTATGTCTTTCATTATTTTTTTTTTCTGGAAGGTACACTGTCTTTCATATTAAATTATTCACAAGTATTAATATTTTTCATATGCATTAACTATTATGATATTTGATTTTAAAATATTTTCTGTAGTGAATTTTATTAGAATAAAAAGCTGAGTTTTTAAATATTTTATTTCTGTATTGTTTTTTATTTTTGTAATTCATATAGATTATTTTTCTCTTATAAATTATATTTTTCTTCTTTTTTCTGAGAATATTTATTTTGTCATCAAAAAGAAGTATTTAGCCTTGTTTTTCCTATATTCATACAAGTTGCTTAGTTTTTTTATTATATCTATTATTTTTAATTTTTTTGACATATGGTCTCACTCTGTTACTCAAACTAGTCTTGAACTCTTTGAGTTCAAGTGACCTTTTAACCTTTTTTAAAAGCCTTTTAAATACTGGAAAGCTCATACACCTGAGCCAGCTTTATGTACTAAGTTTTCAAGACAAAATTAAATATTAGTAATGGTACTGATTACCTTTTCCAATTCACGATTTACTTTCCTTTTAATCTTTTATCATTTAGAAGAGAAATTTCAGTTTATTTTGAAATATAATCTTTTAATTTTCTTCTACTTCAATTTATAAAACATTTTAGGCAAAATTATGCTTAAAAATTTGCTGACACAATCTGAAGAGTTTTCCTTATGCTGTTTCTGTAAAAAATTTTTATGTGTGCACATGGTGATAAATATTTGCTTTCTGGAGGAATCCCATTTGTCAGAGTGTCATTGCTCTGTTTGACCAATATTCATTTAGAAATTCTACATCAATAGCATTATGGAATTGGTACTCAAATTTTTAAACTCATCCTTGTGAATTTTTTTTATTAAAATTACACTTCAGTTTTTAAAAGACTGGGGATATTTCTTTTTTTTTCATATTGGAAAAGATTTAATAAGACAAGGGAAGGGAATAAAACTGCACAGATTGAGAAGGAAAATAAGATGCAAGTACACCATTAATATACAAAAGTCAATTGTTTTCCTATATGGCAGTAATAAATTACAGAAATTTTAAATTAAAAACACAACACTATTTGTATTAGCACCAAAGAAATGAAAAACTTAGTTATAAATCTAACAAAATATGTACTAAATTCTTTTTTTTTAAATTTTACTTCCTAATGACATTCTTTCTTTTTTTTTTTTGAATATTCTTTTTTTTTAAATTTTTTATTGTTGGTTGTTCAAAACATTACAAATTTCTTGACATATCATATTCCACACTTTGGTTCAAGTGGGTTATGAACTCCCACCTTCACCCCATACACAGATTGCAGAATCACATCAGTTACACATCCATTGATTTACATATTGCCATACTAGTGTCTGTTGTGCTCCACTGCCTTTCCCATCCTCCCCCCTCCCCCCTCCCCA
>NW_026009057.1:38423-44452 GCF_001458135.2 Marmota marmota marmota | reverse complement strand
ATCCTTTTTCCGCTCTCTCTTTATTTACAGAGGAGCTGCCCCGCTTTGGTCCCAGATCCCACTTACTTGGGACTAACCCCGCTTTGGTCGCGGATCCCACTTACTTGGGACTAACCGGTGCACCACCCCTGACTGCTGAAAGTTCTGGATCCTGGGTTTGAGGAATATAATTCCCCGTACAGGCCACCAATTGTCGCGACCCCTCGCCGGCAAGGGAAAACACGACACAGGATTCTTCTTTCAGCAGTTTATTCAGGCCTTGATTCATGTATCATCTTCTAGTGACCCCCCGCCGAGCGCCCAAGCACAGCCTAATAAAGCCTCCAGCATACCAATCTTAAGCTGCCACGTGGACCTTTCTCATAGGGTGGTAAGGGATTGCGTGCCAATTCTCCATATTAGGAGTTGTTTATCACAGGCCACAGTGGAAGCCGGCGCCATCTTCTAATGGCGGCCATGGTCTAATTGGAATGGCTCACCACACTTTTCCTTTGGTTTTGGTGATAAACTAATCTTTGCTTCTTCCTCTGTTAACATTTTATTCACCTCTGACTGCCCACCTTCTCTAATACCCAAAGTATTGGTGTTCCTTGGAGTTCTAGGCTTTCTCTTCCATTCCTTCTCTGTCCACTGTTCCCAAATGGCCTAATCCATCCCCATGTTTTCAGTGACCATTTACATGATTAGGACCTTCACATTTGTATTTTCAGTCCTGAACTCTTCTTTGAGTTCTAGCAAATGTCTGTCTGCCTACTAAACATTTCCAAATGAGTCACTCCAAAATCAGATTTTTTTTCCATCTCCCTAAACCCACTAGCAAAATGCATCAGTGAATAAATATATAAAACAAAATATTCTTGTGTTCAGTTTTCCCAATGAAGGATATTACCTTTCTACTCACTTAAGCCAAATAAAGACACTTCTGGAGTTGACAGATTAATTTAACCTTAACGTTGCAATTAAAAGCCACAATTTTACTTGTTTTTGCCTCCTCCCCAAAGGTTTCTTTTCTCTCTGTGTCCCAAGAAGCTACATCTCTTTTAACACAGAGATCTTCATTAATGTTGAGGAAGAAAATTCTCACAAATTTTTCCATTGTTTTACTTTAGTGGACAAATTTAAGTGGACTTAGAACTACTACACACATTCTTGATAACAGCAGCTTCTAAGATTTATTTTTGAGACACACTATAAGCCAGAGACTGTTATGAATACTGTGTAATTTCATTTCATTTCTCCAGATACATTTTCTGTTTCTTGCAGGAGAAAAAATGAAATATGGGGAGGTTAGAGAATGTGTCCAGTGTGAGTGACAAGGGGCAGATAGCAGAGGCAGGATCTGAACCTGGCTCTGGGTATGACCTTTTAACCTTTGCACAATGCTACTTGGCGAATATCTGCATTCCTCATAGCAGTTTTTTAAAAAAAATATTTTTTGAAGTTGGACATAATACCTTTATTTTATTTATTTTTATGTGGTGCTGAGGATTGAATCCAGGGCCTTGCACATGCTAGGAGAGCACTCTACTGCTAAGCCACAACCCCAGCTCCCAGTGGTCTTTTATTTTAATCACTCTTTTAAAAAGTTTAGAATACTTTGAATTACCAAGACATGTTATAATTTGAAATGTGTGCCAAGAGTATACTTTTGCATATTGTTCTGAGAATAATAATGTAGTTTGCTGGTAGAATAAATTGTCACAAAAGTTTGGTTCATAATTTTTATTCTATTTTAAATTACTTTTATTTTTAACATCTTTCTAGATTTTATTTTGACTGTTTTGAAATATAAACAGTGGCCATAGCAACTTTATCTTCTGAATTCTTTGCTTATTTTACATCACATACAGAAGCTGTATCATTTCATCTTACAAGTAACTAACTCACTTTCTGAGGTGCCTACCCCAGAAGTTTCTGGGAAACCATTTGAAGCAGAGTTTCTGCATCTGCCATGGACAGCCAAGATGTTGTGGTTCCCGAGCCAGGGGAGTACTCATGAAGAAAATGTGGCATTTACCTCAAGTTTTCATACTGCCTTGACTGTATTTTCTGGAAGTACTTTAAGTCAGGATGTCTGCATATTTAGTGGAAGAAGATTCAGCACTTATCCCAACTCTAGATGAAGAGCGGAAAAATTCTGATAATGAAGCTTACTTGAGTAGAATCCTCGATAGTGAAGAGAGATCAAGTATTACCTGGAACTGTCTCCCTGACACAAAGGTTTTTGATAGCAATTTGAGCAGTGTGGATATCACCTGGGCCTCATGAGGCAGTGACCCAGCTCTGAGAAATTTGCTATGTGTGGCTCAAGCCAGAGATGCACACAAAGGGAAAAATCTTGAGGCTGGTAATGCTGGAGCAGTTTTTACAATACTACTCAAGGAAGCACAGAATCATTCAGAATACAGAGGGGGCAGGGACTATGCTGGGGGATTTGAGAGTGAACTGGTTAATCCTGAAGAGCTGATTCTATCCATTGATGGGAAGTGCTAGTAGGAGGTAGTATCCCCAAGAGAAGCTCAAGGAATATTGAGTTCTGAGCTTGATGCTGTGGAAAACTAGCTCATATATGCATCCTGGACATTCTGTTTCCTGAGGCACTGTGATGATGACACTAGGCTTGAAATATCCCTCTTTGTCTTTGATAGTGCTTCTTCACTTAAAATCTGTTTTATCAGATGACAGTGTAGTTAGGTGAGCTTTTACATTGAGAGTTCCAAGTTTCTTTTTCCAGCCTTGTACAAAGTAACAAAAGATCTGGTGATTCCACTTGCAAAAAGGTCAATAAAACAGGCAAAATTGAATACTATGTTCATGGCAAATCAAAATAAACAAACAAAGTATAATAATACTCAAGATAATATCTGGGTGATGTGGTGCACACTTGCAGTCCCAGCTACTTGGGAGCTGAGGCAGGAGGATCTCAATTTCTAGGCCAGTTTGAGCAAGTTAGAACCTGCCTCAAAATCCAATAGAAAAAAGGGCTGGGCTTTTAGCTCAGTGGTAAAATGCTTGCCTGGTATGTGCAAAATGCTGGGTTAATTCTAGCAACCCCTAGCTCAATCATTCACAAATGTTTACCCTGGGGGGGGAAGAAACAGGCCTATGATTAAGGAGGGATATAAGTTGCTGATTAACAATCTGTTAGTGATATATGGTTAGATAAGATTTTGTTTTATTATTTTTCTTTTTCTTCTTTTTAGGTGCTAGGTTTAAACTGGCTGATTGTAAAGACATTTTAGAACAGCATAACATATATGGTTTACTAATTAATTTATCACTATTATTTGAAATTTGTTACAGTCAAAGGTAAAATCATACTTTATTTTTTACAAATTATTTCTAAAAATGTCATGAATACATGCTTGTTTAATTATTTCTGGTAAATATGTATAACCATTGTTTTTTAAACTTTCCTTAGTAAACTAAAAATTCAATAAATGCTCATTTTCAAAAGATAGTTGATTTGTTTTTTGCCTCTCTCTAGCAAATGATAGGGACCTAAGATTCCAATGGTGGGCTCAGCAAGAAATTCCCTGGGGCTGAGTTCAGTTAGTGTGGTCTGGGCTGGTGTAGCAGAGGTTATGTTTCAAGTGGCATTTCAGGGATCCATGTGGACATAACCAGTACAGCAATGACTGAGGACTGGATTTGGCATATTTGAGACCAAGAAGAATGAAGGAGCAGTTGACCTTGTCAGGAGGTTAAGGGAACAAATAAAATATTTAGGATTATAGAAGCCAGATTGGGATGTCTTCATGCATCCCAATACAGGAGAAAAGGGATTTACAAATATGGAAAAGGAAATAGTTGAAATCCCAAAGCTTCAAAGAAGAACAATTAAATATCAGTGAGAACTCAAGGTTTTCAAGGTTTACAATGTATGCTTACATGAGAATGCACAACAATGTGTTTGTGTCTACATGTGTATATGTACAAGTTTGTCTCCCAATAGGTTAAAGCCAGTAACTTCCCAATTAGCTATGAATCCTTCTCCAGTCATGGATTCCATATACCATTCCCCATTTAAAGAAAACAGTGTTCCTTTGAAACTGTCTAATCTAGATCTGGGGTAGGGAAAAGTACAAGATGACCTTGTAACATTTTGATGTACCAAAAATAAGGAAGAATCCAAAAAGACATGTAGACATGTCGAAGGGACTTAGAAGATAGTGTAAAAAGATTCCCACAGACAAAATCTGGGAAATTTTCAGCATGAAAATCAATGATATATTATCAGCTACTTAAGTAAAATGAGAACCCAGAAGCCTAAACTGATATAAATGAATAAACACATAGAGAAGTGAAGGTTCTTCTTTACTATAGGATATCAAAGCAGAAGTGGTGGACTCACCACTTGGCAATCAAAATAGTAACTGATTCAGGAAAGAATTGTCAACAGACTCAAACTAGCTGTCAGCAATTCAGTAGGAATTAGAACATTTCATGGTCTCCAGGAATCTCCTCAATTACTAACTTTATAATGGAAAAACTTTGTAGATACTATCATAACCTAGTGGCCAAAGACCACATCACCAGTAAGGGGACAAATAAACATGGTGAATCTTCTAGTATAATACAATGAAAAGAATCAATCATCATTTCAGATATTTATGACACAATGTATATCCCAACTCTAATCATGAGAAATATTACAGAAACCCAAACTAAGCAAGCAACACTATACAAATTGGCTTATGCTCCTCAAGTGTCAAGGTCATGAATGAAAAGACCAAAAAAAGTATTCCAGATGGAAGGAGACCAAAGAGATAAGACAACAAAATGCACCATGTGATCCTAGATTGGGATGCTTGAAGACAGCAGCATTATTGGGGCAATTACCAAAATGTGAATTCAATCTATGGGTTAGATGTCATCATGTTAATGTACAGAGTTCGATGTGTATACTATGGTTAAAAAGGAGCATCACTGTTTAAGTACACACTCAAGTAGTTAGAGGTAATGGAGCATTATGTCTTTAATTTTCAAATGATCCAAAAATATTTTGGATGGGATTATATTAAATCCATAAATGTAAGTTAAATGAATGTCTTTACAATTTTGAGGCTTCTAATTTCTGATGTGGTCTAAAATTTTATCCATGAAGATCTTTTATACAGTTTTATTCTTAAGCCCTTCCACTTTTCATTTCATTATTAAAGAGATCTTAATTTCTGTTAGTGGCCCATATCCAGGAATAGGACAGACTACTCCAGACTGATGGTGAATGAAACTTTGCCAAACTACAGATATTCACTGAATTGTCTACATATACATTCATACCAACTGCCGCATCCAGCTAACGGAGCCGAGTCCGGGGAGGGACGGCAGGGTTAAAAAATACACAGGACACCAAGGTTCTTCATCCAGGAGGGAGCGTGTGCGCGCTTTATTGCCCAATTTTTTCCCCTTATATATCTTTTTAACAGCTGCGGGAAATCACTCAAAAGTGAGGAGGGAAGAGTAATAACTGCGTCCTTGGGTTACCTTCATGTCACCATCCCCTATCAGGAGGCTCGAACAGGTCAAGATGTTCCCGAGAGACACATATGCTCTAGGCAGATAAACAGGGAACCACAAGCCCATGTCACGGCCTTGTGAGCTGGCCACATTGACATGCATAACAAAGAACTGGGGGTTGAGTCCCCAGGGGCCAGGGCGGGCCTGCTACCAGCAAGTCCCCCTTTTTTGTTTTTTGCATGTCAATGGGAGTCAAGTAGCCCCTGTCTTAGGTCATCCACTGCCCCTGCACTGCTTACCCATCTCTGGGAAGGCCCCATTCCCCTGGCTTAGGTTGCAGTGCAAGCGTGGAAGTTGCCCGTCACTGGGTACTACAAGATCAGCTCTTGTCCTACGTAAACGGACACTTTTCAGTTAGGATGTCATGGCCAGCAGGACACAACTGCGGATCCCAGTCATCATCTTTGCCAGTGGGATAGCTATG
Organism: Marmota marmota marmota; assembly: GCF_001458135.2. Classification (NCBI taxonomy): domain Eukaryota; kingdom Metazoa; phylum Chordata; class Mammalia; order Rodentia; family Sciuridae; genus Marmota; species Marmota marmota. The sequence goes on along the minus strand of NW_026009057.1, from coordinate 38,508 downwards.
ACCAGGGAGCTTTCTGAATGTAAGGGTCTGGGATGACGGCACCAAGTCGGCAGGGTAATTAGGGACCTGGGCAAAAGCAGGCATA
>NW_026009057.1:0-33877 GCF_001458135.2 Marmota marmota marmota | reverse complement strand
ATGTAAGTAAGTTTTCTCACAGGATGATGAATAAGTTCTGGAAATGGACCCTTGAGTATAGTTGCAGAATTATGTGAATATATTTAGTGTTCCTGAACTGTACAGTTCAAAATAGTTCAAATGGCTAATTTTTATGTGTATTTTACAATAAAATCATCGAAAGATGCATTTTTTATCTTTCAGTGTTTCCTGCTATTATTTAGTAATCACATTCATTAAGAGCACTAACCACCCGGGCATACTGGCGCACACCTGTAATCCCATTGGGAGGCTGAGGCAGGAGGATTGAAAGTTCAAGGCCAGCCTCAGCAGAAGCAAGGTGCTAAGCAATTCAGTGAGACCCTGTCTCTAAATAAATTACAAAATAGGGTTGTGGATGTGGCTCAGTGGCCGAGTGATTAAGAGTTCAACCTCTGGTACCCCGCCCCCCCAAAAAAAGAAGCACTAATCAAAATTTGACAGCCTTGTATTTGAGATTTGGATCTGCTTGCTGCATCTCTGGAAACTAAAGACATGTCAGTTAGCTAAGCCTCAGTTTCCTCACCTGTAACACAGGAATTATAAAATGCTTACTTACCCATTATAGGTTTCTGTGAAATTTCAACTTGGTAAAGTCTAAATACAGAAAAGAAGCTCAATAAATGCTAGCTCCGATTTTATTTTTAAGTTAAAACCAATATGATTCTTGTACTTTGTATAAGGAAGGCTAAAAAAATGCCTTTAGTATAAAAAACGCCAATTGTTCATTTCTCCTTAGTCCTTAATGTTATGGAGAACTATAAGACAACATTCCCTAAAACCTATTTCATATTATAGTCAAGTGATGAGCCCATGTGTTGACCACTGAGTCAATAGTTAATAATCTTAAGGTATCATACTCCAAGAGACAACAATTTCAGAGAAGCCAAAATTACTTGATGTACTTGAAATAATTTACATATAATAATGTGTGTATAAACCTGTACATGTAATTTTTTATCAAGTATAATATGATCATACAAAAACATTGACTCACAATACAGTTCAAACATACAAAAGAAGGCTATTTTATTTTTGTCCCTTTTACATCCTATTTTAGGCAAGATGATGAAACCCAGAAAACAACAGGAATGAATTAGTTTATAAAAACTGAGTATTTTATAAATGAAACAGATTCAGTAATCTACATCTCTCAAATTGCAAACAATGAGACTTACTATACTCTCAAAATGAACTTAAATAAATTATTGCTCTATTCTAATGACATAAACGTTTTCACTGGTTGATAGTCCAGGTAGAAAGAGTATGTAAAGTGATTTATAAGTCAAAACATTTCATTCAAAAGGATATTTTTTTTTGGTACTGGGAATTGAACTCAGGGACACTGAAACATTGAGCTGCATCCACAGCCCTATTCTGAATTTTATTTATAGACAGTGTTGCTAAGCACCTCGTCATTTCTAAGGCTAGCTTTGTACTTGAGATCCACCTGTCTCCGCCTCCTGAGCTACTGGGATTACAGGCATACATCCCTGTTCCTGGCCAAAAGGAATGGTTTTAACAAAACCCACATGATCTCAAGAGAAAATACATAGAAATATTCATATAACATTCTCATTTATATTAATTTATATTACATATATTGTTATTTTATTATATACACATAAATTATATATAAATTATATAAAAATTAAATATATATAAATTATAAATACTAATATATAATCATATTATATATTACATATAATTTATATAATAATATAAATTATATGTAATATATAATATAAATTATATTATATGTTATATATTCATATATTTATATATTATATATTTATATAAATTATATATATAATATATTTATATACTTATATACAAATTATATATATTAATATGTAAATATATATGTAAACTATATATATCATATAAATCATATGTTATATAAATTTTATGTATTTATATATAAATATATATGATTTATACATATTTAATAAAACTTATTTATAATATAGGAAATACATATTATATATACACATATAATAATATATAAACTAAATATAAATATATATTATTATATTATATATAACATTATTATCATAGAGTATATCTAAATTTATATTAATTTGTGTTATATTACTTATTGTAATGTAATTATATAATAATATAATTTCTATTATTAATAAGATAATGATATGATTATTATATTATAGTTTAATTTATATTAATATAATATATAAAATATATGGATTATATTATAATTATATATAAGTGACTTATAATATATCATATATATATATGTAATTCTATAATATGTAATATATAATATATATAATACATAATACATAATTTATTATATATAAATATAATTTAAATTATATAGTTTAGTTGTTTGGCTTTAGATGGTTTTAATGCTTCTGATAGTGTTTTTTCGCTTAGCTTTATCTGTATAAATTTTTATTTTATGACAGTTCCAAACATTTTTAAATTTTTTTTTAATAACAAACATTTATTGGTGTGACTTATGGTTGAAAAATGTTCCTACATGAGATGTGCATGACCCAATCATTAAATAGAACATTTGTGAGGTGAACACACATCCTCACCCACGTTTTTATATCCAGTTTTTAAGATAGCCAATTCCTCCTCTCTCTCCACCCCAAAACATGTGAGCAACTGCTAATGGAAAGCAGTAAACAGCCACTTGGGCTATAGCATTTTCAACTCCACTCTGAGGTGAAGATTGCAAGTACATTCAAGGCTTAACTTCTCTCAACTGTCTCCTAATGAAAGTTCCTGAGTCCAGTATTTACAATATTACAGCACTAGCAGATCATTGTCTACAACTCTTCTCTTTCTGCTGTATTCTCTTCACCAGTCCGGGGTGGGTCTGGACTTCCATAGAGTTTGCTGATAATTGGCTGAACAATTTCTTCTAGTTCCTTCTGTTTAGCTTTGAAGTCTTCAATGTCAACATCTTGATGGCTTTCCAGCCATTCAATCTTTTCCTCTCCAGCTTTTTCAACGGTCTCATTATCTTCAGAGGAAACTTTGCCTCCCAACTTTTCTTTATCTCCAATCTGATTCTTTAGAGAGTAGCATAGCTTTCAAACTCATTCCTAGTATCAATGCACTCCTTGAGTCTTTTGTCTTCCTCAGCAAACTTCTCATCAATTTCTTCAGTTGTCAGTCGATTTTGGTCATTGGTAATTGTAATCTTAATTTTGTTCCCTGTACACTTGTCTTCAGCTGTCACCCAAAGAATACCATTCACATCTATCTCAAAAGTGACTTCAATCTGAGGGACCCCCTGTGGAGCAGGAGGAATTCCAGTGAGATTAAAAGTACTCAGAAGGTGGGGTGTCTTTTGTCAGGGGTTATTTATCTTCATAGACCTTGACTGGAATAGTAGGTTGATTATCAGAAGCTGTAGAAAAGATCTGAGACTTCTTGGTGGGTACCACATTATTCCTTGGTATCAGCTTGGTCATGACACCTCCCACAGTTTCAATACCAAGTGTCAGGGGACATACTTCAAACAGTACTAGGTCACCTGTATCTTGATCACTGGAGAGTACACCAGCCTGGACAGTGGCACCATATACATCAGCCTCATCTGGGTTTATTCCACAGGACGACTCCTTGCCATTGAAGAACTCTTTAACAAGTTGCAGAATCTTTGGAATTTGAGTAGAGCCACACACAAGAACAATCTCATCAGCATCAGACTTCTTCAAGTCAGAATCCTCCAGTACTTTCTGAACAGGCTTCATGGTAGACTGAAACAGGTCCATGTTTACCTCTTCAAATTTTGCCCAAGTCAGGGTTTCAGAAAAGTCTTCTCCTTCATAGAAGGACTCAATTTCAATTCTTGCTTGATGTTGAGAAGACAGGGCCTGCTGGGCCTTTTCTACTTCATGCCAGAGATCCTGCACAGCTTTGTTGTCTTTCCTAACATCTTTGCCAGTCTTCTTTTTGTACAGTTTGATCCATAACATGCTGGTCGAAGTCTTCTCCACCCCCTGAGTATCAGTATTAGTGACCATGACTTCAAAGACACCATTGTCAATGGTGAGAAGAAGCATATCAAAGGTTCTACCACCCAGATCAAACACCAGGATGTTCTTCTCTCCCTCCCTCTTATCCAGGCCATAAGTAATAGCAGCTGCTGTAGGCTCATTGATGATCCTCATAACATTCAGGACAGCAATAGTTCTAGCATCTTTGGTTGCTTGCTGCTGGGCATCATTAAAATAGGCTGGTACAGCAACAACTGCATGGGTAAACTTCTTTCCAAATAAGCCTCAGCAGTCTCTTTCATTTTAGTGAGAACCATAGCAGAAATTTATTATGGAGCAAATGTCTTAATTTGCCCAACTCCAATATCAACCTGAATGTATGGTTTAGTTTTTTTTTTTTTCAACCACCTTGAAAGGCAAGAACTTGATGTCTTGCTGCACAGACAGGTCATTCCAAGTGCGGACGAGAGCCCCTTGGTGTCAAAAACTGTGTTCTCAGGATTGAAGGTGAGCTGATTCTTGGATGCATCACTGATCAGACATTCCCCTACAGAGGTGAAGGTCACATAATATGGCATGATGAGGTTGCCCTGATCATTGGAGATGATCTCCACATGGCCTTTCTTGAACACCCTGATGCAGCAATAAGTGGTCCCCAGGTCGATGCCAACCACGGTACCCATGTCCTCCTTGTCCTCATCCTCAGCCAGGGCTGCTGTGCAGCACCCCAGCTACCACAGAGAGCTTCATCTTGCCATAGCTGTTGGCCACTTGCTCTCGGTCAGCAGCCAGAGAAGCAGACAGCCAGAAGACACAGGCAATCTAGCAACAGGCTGCAGCTAAGAGCAATGAGGTTACGGGTCTGTCACACTGAGACACCTCAACTCTGTCCATCTGTGTTGTCTCTGCCAATGTCTGAAACTTTTTAGTATTGAAGTGCATTTTATTTCTACAATTGTATTGACTACCATATGTAAAAATTGTCAAGTAGTTAAATATAGATTCACAAGCATTTTGGCCACTATGTAAATATTAAAAAGTTAAGTGAATTGTCAATGCTTCCATACATAGTATAACAACACAATGGTCAAAGATACACTAGAACATTATGTGGGAAGAAATATATTCATACCCAATCAACATTTTTCAGGTACTTGCATTCAGAAGCATTTTATGAATCAGCACCAGATTTGCTCCAAAATAAAACTCATTTTCCCCTACTGCCCCTATTTGTTGAGAACAATACCATATATTAAGGATACATTTACATGGATCATTTTATAGAGAAAATCATTTGAAATTTAAAATTATAATACTTATTTTATGCACAACTTCAAAAACACAGAATTTAACGACAATACCAGTGAGGCACTATCATTCTATATGACTAAAACACTACCATTCTATATGACTAGCAAACACAATAGAAGGCCAATAGGCAAAATACACACTTTGGCCATCCTATACAAAAGGGTTCTTTCACAACATTCTTTCCTAAAATAAACACAATACCAAAAAATGAAACAAGAAAAAGAAAAAATGAATTTTTGCCGCAGTCTGGCTGGGCACAAAATCACGAGCCACCACACAGCTTGTAGATTCAAACAGCAACTCTTTATTCCCGAACTCACACCAGCCGTATACAGACACGTTCTGGGGAAATCCACGTTCTCTGCCCAAATCCACGTTCTCTCCCAAATTCACGTTCTCTCCCAAATTCTCCTTCACTGGGCTTCTGTCTCCCAAAATATACTGTCTGAATCCCGTGAGAACTCAAGAGGAACTTAGGCAGCAGGATACGCCCTATTCCCAGCAGGAATAATCTTAAACCTTAAACCTGGAACCTAAACTGGGAACGCCCTAAACCCGATTATGTTAAACCGGGAACACCCTAATCCGCCCTGGTCCTTGAGCAAGGTCAACTACATTCAATGTCACTGCAAAATGTCAGCAACATGGGGTACGCTGGCAAGGAAATTGTCATACCTACTTGGCTAATGGCTCCCAGCATCTCCCCCCTTCTGATTAATTAAACAAGCAATGTGGCTTAAGGACCGTGCCTGGTAGGTTGTCCAATTCAACATATGGTTCTTACCCGTCATCGGAAAACTGACCTTTAGGCGTCAGCCTCCTGTCTTAGGTTGATACCACTGCAATTGGATCATACCCGTCACTGACTACCGGTCCAGCATACAGCCATTGGCCCCCAAATTTTAGACCATCACTAGCAGAAGGGAGGAGGATACAGAAATGCCACGACACCAAGCCAATTGACGGCTCCTTGGGAAAAATTGCATCACTGGTGACACCATCAGCAAAGATATGCCAGCACTACCACAATTAACATGGGGTGCGCTGGCAAGGAAATAAAAATTGCATCACTAGTGACACCATCAGCAAAGATATGCCAGCATTACCACAATTCGCTGCACCAAACGATAGTTACATAGTCCAGGCAAGTTCTGCAAGCAGTTCAAAGCGGAGGAATCTATCAATATGTCCATTTCCTCCCAAAATCCGTTTCCTCCCAAAGTAAGTTAACTCCTTGATTGAGCATTACTTGTTGAGTTATATTCATTGATGCATCAGTTTATACAGTTTACTGTGATAGCTATCATAGAAGCTGTAGTCTGGTTTTATCTTTGTCTTCACCGGCACTGGGATGAAGATAGGAATTCTGGCAATGATGCTAAAAAGACATTATCCTGAAAAGAATTATTAAATATAATGAAAAGGAAAGGTGAAAGTAAACAAACAGATCTGTTAACCTCCTTTAAAAACAATCCTTAACAGCTGTTTACCTAATTTAAATTAAACCATTTAAATCACGTGAATAAAAAAAAATAATAATAATTCGGATCCATTTTTTCATGAGCGCTCCTCATATAAGAAATATGGACATACGCACATACAGACATACAACACAAAACACAAGAGTGTACACAAACGTACAACACATAAGAAAATAGTAAAGGCCTTGTAGCTTTACCTAGGTGAAATCTCCATTGCAATGTTTAAAAACTCCACAGTCAAAAAATAAAACTGATCAGAAAAACATTAACCTAGGTTTGTATGAGCTCAAAAAATAAAAATAGAACCTTATGATGTGGAAAAATGCAATAATAAAATAGCTATTGAAAAAAGCATCCTGGTTAATCACTGTCGCAGATGTAAGAATGGCCAAGCTGGAGTTCTGGATATCAGCTGTTATGGATTTGAGTCAAATCATCTTCTTTTCGATCTGTAGAAACTGTTTTAGTTAATCTCTCTGGAATCCAAATGGGCTGCTGTTCTCCCTGTGGAAAAACACAAACAGACCCCCGACTCCAGACAATCACTGGGTCAGGACCTTTCCATTGTCCTGTTAGAATATCTTTCCAAAGTACTTTAGGCTTATGTACATTTTTTGGATACATATGCCTTTCCGCAGCACTAAGTCCTGATGAATCCAAATTTAAAAAGTTTAGAGTAAAAAGGGTTATTTTAAGTTTATCTTTGGGGGATATATACCCCTTTCCAATTCCCTCTTTTTGCTTTAATAAGTATATGTCTGTATCTAATAGTTGTCTTAGCTTCTTGCATTTTCTATCTGAAATACCTTTACTTGACATTTTCAACCATTTTCTATCTTATTTCTATCTTCTAGTTTTTTTCCTAAGGTTTGTATATTTACCCTTAGTTGCCTTTTTTCCTCTTTTTTTTTTTTTCCTATTTTGTGGGTTTAAAATTCTTGTCTTCCTACATTTTTTCTATCTTTCTACATCTTCTTTATCTTTTTTCTTTTTAACTTTCTATACTTCTGTCTTTAAAGTTTTTCACTTTAAATTTTTAATCTTCTTTATCTAAATATCTTTTATCCTATTATCTTCCCATTTTTTAAGTAATGCCTTTAAGATTAACTAGGCTTCGAATGATGCAATAAAGCAATCTTTTTTCCGCCATGAAGGTATCTCGACCACCTTCAATTTAACCTTTTAAAGCCTTTTAATTATCATCTATACTGTACTTTTAAATGTACTTTTTCACCACCTACAACTTCACTCTTTTAAACGAGGCTTAGATTCTGTTTAAATCGCTTTAATGTTAGTTTACATGGCTGCCCTTCAACCAAAGGCCTTTTTTTTTTTTAACTCCATTGAGAAGCTTTGTCTCAATCTGCCATGTACAAATATCTTTTTCTTCTTTCTTCCTTTCTCAAGCTTTTAAAGTAAGTCTAGTTTCCTCAAAATCTTTTTAAATGGCATTTTACAACTTTTTACTTTACCACACAGAGATTATCTCATCTAGAAACATTTCTTTTTCCTTTAACCTTTTATATTAAAATATATTTCCACATCTTGAATCTTTTTCTCTCTTTTTTAACCGTTAACCCTTTTTATAAATTCACATTTTGAAACAACTCTTATAAAATTTCTGATTTAGACAAATTACTCCACTTTAATAAGATGAAAGACTTTCATGTTTTTTATGATACTATAATACTATAATTGAAACCCAACTGAAAATTCTTATACTCTTTGTATATAAATTACACATGATAGAATCTTAACACTTAGTAACCTTGTTTTAGCAAAGACACAGACACAAAGCAATATTAAACATTTTTCCATTTACCAATTTATGAAAACACACATAATGTTTAAATATATTACCTTATGGAACTTAATAAGTAAAGAGTACTTGATTTTATATTTAGTGGTTGATATTTTAACACTTTAGCTTTGTAAATTAATCAGATGTCTGTAAAAACCAAGATCTTAGACAAATATAGTAAACAGAACTAGCCATCTCTTTCTTGTTGAAGAAAAATCCTTCTACAGGATACCATGATGGTCCCATTGATATACTTAATAACTCGTCTTTAAAAAGCCATGGGCTACATTTTTGTATTGTATCAACATACGTCCTAATTGTTCTTGGTCTCACTGGGGTGCCTCCTTCCTCTAACAATTTCTCTTGCTCGGAGGCGAACAACTTCAAACCTTGAGTCAACCATTTTCCCCAGTTTGCCTGAGAAAGTTCTAGGAACAGGCAACTTGAAATAAAAACAAAATAAATCAAAACAATAACACATTGTTTTTTGAAATGTTCACCCATTCTTTCTCTCTTCCTCAAGGGTGAGAAATTTCACTTACCTCTAAGCTTCAGAAGTTCCCCGTACGGGCCACCAAATGCCGCAGTCTGGCTGGGCACAAATGCCGCAGTCTGGCTGGGCACACAATCACGAGCCACCACACAGCTTGTAGATTCAAACAGCAACTCTTTATTCCCGAACTCACACCAGCCGTCTACAATCACGTTCTGGGGAAATCCACGTTCTCTGCCCAAATCCACGTTCTCTCCCAAATTCTCCTTCACTGGGCTTCTGTCTCCCAAAATATACTGTCTGAATCCCGTGAGAACTCAAGAGGAACTTAGGCAGCAGGATACGCCCTATTCCCAGCAGGAATAATCTTAAACCTTAAACCTGGAACCTAAACTGGGAACGCCCTAAACCCGATTATGTTAAACCGGGAACACCCTAATCCGCCCTGGTCCTTGAGCAAGGTCAACTACATTCAATGTCACTGCAAAATGTCAGCAACATGGGGTACGCTGGCAAGGAAATTGTCATACCTACTTGGCTAATGGCTCCCAGCAAATTTTGACAACCCTACACAAACTGTGCCATTTCAATTTCAAGGTCTTGTAACTCTTCCATTTGTTTTAGCCTGAGTCCTTGGCACATTGGATTCATGTCAGGCAGGCCAACCTCCTCACAGTTCTCTTTAGGCTCAGCGGCTGGCTTCAAAACATAAGCTGATGTGCTGTCTGCCTCTGGAACAGATTTCTCTACATGTCTCAGGAGAGTAAGAGCTGTGCTAGGAGGCACTGCTGCTGAAGGTGAAGCTGGTCTCTCCTCAGTCACCCTGACTTTGCTGGTCAGAGTAGGTGGTATGTAAAATGTGGTCCCAAGATGGGTCTGCAATATTCTGGGTGCTCTTGAAGGAGCAAGATGGTGAGAATGAGAGGAATGTCTCACTGGTGCCTCTCTTGCTGAACTGGCTGGCGTGTTGGGCTGTGTGGCATCGCTGGAATGGTCACCACTAACCCTGAAGCTCATTGTGACTTTTTCCTGGAGTGCACTTGGCACAATCACTGCACTCATGCCAGTTAAGTTCTTTGGTTCACATTGTTGTTCCTGAGTTTTTTGTGGAATCTGCTGATCAAAGCCATTAAATTGGAAACCAGCAGTAGTAGGGGTATCTTTTCTATTAAGTACTTCAAAAGTAAGATTCTGGCAAAACTTGTCTGAATTCACATTTCCCACATTTCTGCTGCTGTTTCTCTCATTAGGAGAGCTTGCAATATGGAACCTATCTATAGGCAAATGGAAATGTATGATCTTGGTGCTTGGCATAGGCCTCTGTATATCATTTTTTGCCACATCAGATTTCAGACTAAGTGGTTTTGTGGTTTTACACATATCATCCATCTTTTGGGATGATGATTCAAGTTGTTTGTTATCTGAAAAAGAAGAGATTTTTTTTTTAACTTCATGGAGCTTGGTTAATAAGGAAGTGTGGTTATTTATAAATGGGCACTCTCTCAAAAAATATAGTCTTACATGTTTTTTTCCTACATGATATTCTCAGTCATCCATGCAGAGGAATTAAAAATCCATACACTATTAAAGGCTCATTTTGAATTAAAGCATTACTTTTTAAAATTTATCTAAATCAATAGAACAATTAGCTACAAAGCACAAAATTAAAAAAAGAACACTTCCTGAAGTAACTTTTTTTTAAATTTTTTAAAGAGAGAGAGAGAGAGAGAGAGAGAGAGAGATTTTTTAAAATATTTATTGTTTAGTTATTGGCAGACACAACATCTTCGTTTGTATGTGGTGCTGAGGATCAAACCCGGGCCACACACATGCCAGTGGAGCGCGCTACCGCTTGAGCCACATCCCCAGCCCAGTAACTTGTTTTAATATACTATCTATGAATGATTATTTTCTGGGTTAGAACATTCCTGATTTCAATAGGCAGACAATGGTAACTCTACAACAGTAACACTATTCTGTACACCCACCAAAGCCATGTCCTGAATCCCAAGGACTTTTCCTGTCAATCAATCTGCTTCCCAGATACATTCTTTCCATGCAGAGGGCAACACACCAGAGAGGACTTGGATGCTCTCCCAGCTAATCCACTAATACATGGCAACATCCTCTGGTCAAAGGAAGGTTGAAGAGCTGTCAAAATTGCCATTGTGCTACTGGTCCTGAAGACTCCAGATTTAACTCCTTCTCTTTCTTTTCTAGTCTGGCCCTAAGGTCCCTGTTTTCTCACCTAGAACCCTAGCTCCTCACACTGTGTCTTTGCTGAATGTACCCCAGAAGCTCCTGTTACTAGAAAGGTGCAGCCCTCTGGCCAAGATCCTCATCTCCCTCCTGGGAAACATCAGAAACCTGTGTGCCTTGCCAGTGGTCTGACGGCTTTCCAATGGCCCTGTTCATAGCCCACTGTCCTCATCCCTGCCACCTTGTCCTTCTACCATATCCTTGGGCAGTGGTTTGCAGACAGGTGCACACCAGCATCACTTGCAAGTCATCATCTCATCTGACCTTCGTCTTCACCTGAGGCTGCTGGGCTCTCTTCTCTGGTTCCCAGGCAGTGCTCATATGATTTGTGGTCCTGGGCCCTTCTCCACATTGATAGAAGGGAGCTGAGCCATTGTGGTTGGATGGTAAACACCAGAACGTATTTACATTCCTGCAGAACTTCTAGCACCATGAAGAGTGCAGGCTATGCAGTCAGCTGCCTGGGTGCTGGCTCAGCTCCTGCTCCAGTTCTGCCCTGGGCAAATCTAGTGCATCAGCCCTACCTGCCTTCTTGTGTCAAGACAGACTCCTATGTGGAGATATGTTGGCATGTGGTGTTAATGATCTACTAAAGAAAAGGCTCAGAAATACCTGGTATATAATGAAAACTTCAAATATTTTAAAATTATTTATTGTTATTACTATACCTACCTGGAAATCCAATTTTCTTGGACTGCAAAACAAGTTTACATTTAGGAATGAGACAGGATGAGGTTCAAATCCTGAATCTACAATAATTTAGGGATATGACCCTTGGTATTATTTACCTTGCTGAGACTGTTAGCTATGGCTTAAATGAGGCCAAGGTTCATAGCACAGAAATGCTAATAAGATCAAATCAGATAAATGGAATCAGTGAGTTCAGTGCTTTTCTTTGCAGAGGTAGTGGACTGTCTTTGTTTTCAGACTTTCTCAGGCTACACTCATTGATATTTCATTAATTTAATATGTCAAATTTAACATATATTGCTATATGTTGAAAAATTTGGATTTAGCTCTACTAAAGCAGAAATGAATGGAAGGTTTTCAACCCCCTTACCAGAAACCATTCACTGAAATAAAATGATCAAAGAACAGTGAACAAAAAGACTGGAGCCAAGAAAATGGAAGACATGTGTGCTTAATGTGCTAAAGTTAGGCCACAGGTAAAGGGATATCAAAAAACTTTAGGAGTCTATTTTTTGAGTTTCAGAAGTACAGCTTTTTTCTCCTTTGACTTTAATTGATGACAACCAACCTTAATTCACCTTTTTTTAAAGAATGAAAATTGTAGATGGACACAATATTTTTATTTTTATTTATTTGTTTTTATATGGTTCTGAGGATCCAACTCATGGCCTCACACATGCTGAGGCAAGCATTTACCACTGAGCTACAAGCCCAGCCCTCATCTTGGTTTTTAATCACGACTTCTTGGCAAGGTTTGAAATATGCAAACATATATGTTACATGACCACTCACCAATGAGTCATGCATCCCATTTTTCCAATGCATTTTGCTTGCATTCTGATTCCTCAGATGATGTAGCCAATTCAAAATTTTGAATTTCAATATCTGCAGTGTGGATATCCTATTGATACAAGAAAAGTTTTAAACTAAGAGCAAAATATATCTCAAAACAAACAGTTCAAAGACTATTAACTTGTTAACAAAAACATCACAAATTTATTGCAATTGTATAATGGTCAAAACTCACTTGTTTGTAGAAAAATATTCTGACTTTGGGGAATGTTCTGTTGATATTACAGGTTTGGAAGGAGGGCTTTTACCCACTCGAGGTTCAACAACATAAGTACTACATGGAACATTTTGTGGCTCTAGGGACACATCGAAGATCATCTGTGCATTGGTAATGAGGAACTCTTCCAACAGGGCCTGATTGGCATATGCAGCATGGGAGGAGGAGATGGTACCAGGAATGGTTGTAGGCCTGGGCCTCATGAGACAGGGTCCAAATATCAACCCCAACATTTTTGAGTTCATTAGGTTTTCTTTAGAATGGTCTACAACCCTGAAAAGAAGAACACATAAAGTGTATGAGATTTGCCTTATAGAGGTCCTTAATGGTAGTTTACTATGACTTGAGAAGGGTCAAGAAAACTCAGGATGTAGAAGACTACAAAGGGTTTGTCAAGGGTCAAGTTTGGGGGTCTAGGGAAAGAATTCTTTGTTTCATTATGATACTTACCACACACCAAACTGAGTTTCAGAGTACTATATTAGGATAAAATGCATGTAAGTAGAAGGAACTACTGAACTCTTAGTAGCAGAAGGAAGAAAAATACCCCTAAAAATTGCTCCATCTTTGTATGTGGGATATACTCCCCATTTCTTATACTGGAAACTGAAACAGCACTGTCAGTTTCTCTCTCACTGCCCAGTTAGTTTTCTTTTTTAAAAAAATTACCTAGAGATGGACACATACCTTTATTTTATTTATTTATTTTTATGCAGTGCTGAGTATCAAACCCAGTGTCTAATATGTGCTAGGCAAGTGTTCTACAACTAGCCACACTCCCAGCCACCACAGCTAGTTTTCTAGCCTAGATGACTCTTTCTCATGAACATCTCTCTATTCTATGGCCACCATCAATGTTCTGGTTTTACTTCAAAAACTCTCAGCTTGTTATTTCTATGACTATCTAAGGAAATCTGTCTCTTCCTTATTTAGCTATCAGGATGATACTAGCCTTATGTATGGGTAAAGAAGCTGTGATATATATATGTGTGTGTGTGTGTGTGTGTGTGTGTGTGTGAATGTTGTAGTTTTGCTATTTGTCTTTCAGAGAATTCATCACTGGTGTATAGAAATGCATTTGATTTATGGGTATTGATTTTATATCCTGCTACTTTGCCAAATTCATTTATTATTCTAGAAGTTTTCTCGTGGAGTTTTTTGGATCCTCCAACTATAAAATTATATCATTTGCAAAGAATGATAATTTGAGTTCTTCTTTTCCTATTAGTATTCCTTTGAATTTCTTTCATCTAATTGCTCTGGCTAGAGAGGCAAGGATTATGTTGAACAATTTTTAGATGGAATGCTTCCAATTTTTCTTCATTTAGAATGATGTTAGCCTTAGGTTTAGCATAGAGAGCTTTTACTAAGTTGAGGTATGTTCCTATTACTCATACTTTTTCTAATGTTTTGAACATGAAAAGATGCTGTGTTTTGTCAAATGCTTTCTCTGCATCAATTGATATTATCATAGGATTCTTCTTTTTAAGTATATTGGTGTGATGAATTAAATTTATTGATTTCTGTACGTCGAACCAACCTTGCAACCCTGGAATACACAACTTGATTGTTTCTTTCATATGTTTTTGTATGTGATTTGCCAGATTTTATGGAGAATTTTTGCCTCTATGTTCATTGGGGATATGGATCTGAAATTTTCTTTCCTTGATATGTCTCTGGCTGGTTTGGGTATTAGGGTGATACTAGCTATACAGAATGAGTTTGGAAGGGTTTCCTCCTTTTCTATTTTATGGAATAATTTGAGGCCTTCAACAGACAAATAGATAAAAAAAAACTTTGGTATATATGCACAATGGACTCTTACTCAGCATTACAAGAGTATAAAATAATGGCATTTTCAGGTAAATGGATGGAGTTAGTGAATACCATGAAATAAGCCAGTCCCCCCAAACCAAAAGCCAAATATTCTCTCTGATAAATAAATGCTGATCCATAATTGGGTGTATGGTGCTGGAGGAACATTGATTGGCCACAGGGGAGGGAAGGAAGAGGAGGGGTATGTGGTAGGAAAGATGGTGGAATGAGACAAACATCATTACCCTAGGTACATGTAAGATGGCACATGAGATGTGACTCTACATCATGTACAGAGAAATGAAAATTTCTGCTCCATTTGTGTACAATGGATTAAAAACATTATACTGTCATGTATAACTGATTCAAACTAAAAAAAATATGTTTTAAATTTTTATTTTATTTATTTATTTTTATGTGGTGCTGATCTTTGAACCCAGGGCTTTGCACGTGCTCTACCTCTGAGCCAAATCTCCAGCCCCTCCCAAAATACATTTAAACAAAATGTTAAAAAGGAGATCTGAATTGCTCTCAGAAAGGTCTAGCAGGCAAATCTGAATATGTAAAATTCCTGATGCCAAGTTCTTTAGTGAATACAGAAACAATATGGTCAACTCATCTGCCAGGTAGGTAAGATTTTCTTATCAGGCTTCTAGGAAGGGTAGCACAGTTCCTGCTACTGCTTGCTATATTGTATCCTAATGTAATCAAATTTTCCAAATGCAAAATGATTTCTTGTGTCTCCATGTCTGTTACCCTCTGCCTAGTATGCTGTTCTACACATTCTCTACCAAATCATCACACAGTTCTTAAAGTTGAACTCAAGGGCTTTTGCCTCTTCTGCTCTATCCCTACCCCCAAAACTTTCTATGCATGCCTGCAAGCTGTGCACAGCTAAAAGAAAAAGGATGATGATATACCGTGGTTATATACAGGTCTGTTCCCCAAAATGATGAGCCCACAAATAGTAGAAACCCTGTGTTTTCATCCTAGTCTCCCCAGCCAGAGCCTGGCACACAGGAGGCATCTGAGAGAACCATGTTTGCTGAATGAACATATATTCAATGTCTCCCTTTCCCAACACTTAATAAAAACATCCTAAAAATCATTTTGAAAATTATACCACAACAATATAAATGTACTGAATACTATTGCCCTGTACAATTAAAAATGGTTAAGATGGTATAAAAATTCTTACCACTTAAGATGGACGACAAGGTATTGTAGAGTGTTAAAATTGGATGGTGGCAATTGTCTTAGAAGGTCCTTGGTTTTGAGAAGAATTTGGTTGATTTCCATACACATATTTCAGTATGTGTTGTCTTCATAGTTGTCCCTTTTTGTGTCCTGTTCTTGGTTAATCTGTTGAATGACATTTGCAATTCCTGGTACCATTGGAATAAAACCAATGGTTCTGGTAGCTAAAGAAATAAAATTATATTAAAAATACCTTTGGGTTGAGGTTGTGGCTCAGAGGTAGAGCACTTGCCTAGCACATGTGTGGACCTGGGTTTCATCCTCAGCAGCACATAAAAATTAATAAATAAAATAAAGGTATTGCATCGTGCTACAACCAAAAAATAAATATTTTGAAAAAATCAACTGTTTTTTTTTTTCTTATAGTCAACTGTAAGTGAGAGTTACTCAAAGAATTTAGCATGTCCCTTTAGATTTACAAAATCTAAAGACAATCTGTATTTATTTATTTCTTTTTCAGTTCTGGGGATTGAACTTAGGGCCTCAAGCATGATAGGCAAGCACTCTAGTACTGAGCTTCATCCCTTCCAATAAAATATATGTGTTTGGTAAGGAATTGACTTAGAAAGCAAATCAAAATCTTGACTATAAATTTTATTTATGGTAGTAACAAATTAATAGATAATGAGTGAAATTCTAAACTTTAAATGAATTTTAAACTTTAAGCTTTATGATAGGATTTTAAAAGTCTTAATCTTTATTCTAAACACATTATACTAACATCTGCCTCTCAAATAGCATGATATTCAGCTGTTTTACTGGAACAAGCATAGGATAGTGCACAAATCAATAAAATGAATCAGAAAAGGCATGGATTTTATGAGTAAGGGGTAAAAATATCCAAGTGCTACAGGGCCCAGATTTTACTTGGGCATGAATGAAGATCAGCACAGGATAATATGACCTACAAAACCATACTGTCAACATCTCATGAATCTTTAAAACAGGCTGATTTGCAATGAATAGATCAAAAGAAAAAATTCTTACAACAAATATCCACTGCCATAAGAATTTCAATGTTTCTACTGATCTACAATAGAAAATTCAGTGAACATTTAGCTATGTGATGTCCTATAATATTTGTGGCAATTTAGGGTGTTTCCCTGTGATCAGTTTCTATCTTCACCACTCTGATATCTGAAGCAAGTCAATTTAACTCTTGGAGCTTTAGGTCAATGAGTCAAATAAAGGCTACTCTCTGGCACTATTGCAAGAACTGAGCACACTTTCCAAATGAAAGTCTTAGACATACAAAATTTCTCAACAGAATGCAAGTTTATTATATTGAATCCTATTCATCTCTTCTCCCTGACTGACTAAACAAGATTAAGGATGACACATTATGAGACTTACAATCATTCAAAGGTATCAACCTCCATTTCTCAGTTGAGGTGTCTGTAAAATGTGATTAAAGAGCTATCAATGCTTTTCTGGGCTAACATTGTAGATCCAGCAATTTATACTTAATTTCTTTCCCTCCTTCAACCCCACTAAGATACTGTAGGCTCATAAGGACTAGGAAAATAGAGAAAACAAAAAGCAACAAAATTCACAAGTAGAAGAGCAGATGAACAAGTCCTGATGCAGCATTTACAAGAGAGTTGACCCTTTGTCACTCAACATGATTTTCAGAATCCTAAAGGGACATGGACAATCACTACCAGGTTTAGGTTAGGTTGATCTTGGGTTAGGTTGCATGTAGGCTAGCTGAGAAAGCTTAGCTCTCTATAGAATCCTGTCTCTACTCCATGTACTAGAGCAATCTCCTTCCTAAAACACTGGAAATTTTTTCTCTGAGCAATGTGATACAGAGGCTCTCTGAATTGAGGCAATGCCAAACATAAGGCACAGAGAGGTAATTGTCTTCCAATGGAGATTTGTTGGGTATATGCACACTGAAAACACAGATCCTACAGTCATCTTATGCACCCTTGCTCCCACAGTATTGGTACTGTATCTCTAGGCAAAGAAAAAACCCTTTCCTGGGGAACTGGGGCTTTGGCTCAGTGATAGTGCAATCATCTGGCATGTGTGAAGCACTAGGGTTGATGCTCAACACCACATAAAAATAAATAAATAAACTAAAGGTATTGTGTCCATATACAATTAAAAAAAAAATGCCTTCCTGGAAGGATCACACCAGTGCCAGAACAGGGAACTAGAGAAATGCAGTTAGGCATATAACAAACAGTCCACCTAGACCACTTTATAGTAAAGTTCAAAGTTTTTAAAAAGCCTTGATGTGTTCAAGTGCTTCCAATGCGATTTCAAGTCCAAACTTTAACATAACTAGACACCATGAAAGACAAAAATCAAAACGGTTAGAAAAAGAACAAATTGAAGGTCTAAAACTGTCAATATTCTGGCAACCAGTCAGATATGGTGAAAGAGTACTGGAAATGCAACTGATCTAAATTGAGATGTGCTCTAAATGAAAAATAGATACCAGATTTAAAAGAAGAAGATCTGCAACACAAATAAATAAACAAACAAAATACCTCATAATTTAAAACACTAGATATTCAAATTGTTAAATGATATATTAAAATTTTCTTCACCTAATTTTTAAATTTTATGTTGCTATAAAAAACTTAATGTTATATATGAGGGTGACATTGCATTTCTACAGAGGTTAGAGGCTGAATAGAGAAAAGAACACTTAATGAGAAAAATCGATGAATATCCACAATAGAAAGCATAATATAATCTTTTAAAAAATATTATCAAAGGAATAGAAAAATCAGACTTCTTGAAAATCAAAACATGATCTCACAAATGGAGTAATTTACATTAGTCAAGAAGAAAAAGACAAGGAAATGTCTTAGAAAGGTTTTGAAGAAAAAAAGAACAATACAGGAAAGGTAAGGGAAGTAGAGAACATATATGCTTGCCAGGCAAGTGCAAGACCCTGAATTTTTAATTCCCAGGATTACAGAAAACAAATTTATAAATACTTATATGTGTGTTGTGTATGTGCGCACACACACACACACACATCTCCAAATAAGAGCTTCAGGTGCAAATTACAAAGAGAGAGGATGGGTGGGGAAATGGGCAATAAAAATAAAGAAAAGTTCCAAGAACTAAAGTGCTCACAACTGGCAGAGCTCATGGTGTGGCCAGAATACTGGATGGAAATATATCCACATCAAAGTACATCATTATAAAATCTTAGAATAATTGGGGGAGCAATATTTATATGAAATATAAAATATTTTTTCTTTTTATTTGATGATAGGTTTAGAATACAAATTTAACCTGTTAAAGGTGTAAATTTAACACTTCACAGATGTTGTGTGAAGTAAATTGGGACAGATCTACTAAATGCCTACTGTTTTCCAGAGCTTGACACAGTCTTGCCATTTTTGCCTTGTTGCCACTGACACGATAAATTCCCTTGAAGAGAAAAGAAAAACAGTATGCAATATTTTACTTTAGTACAAAGGGCTAAATACAGACATCTAAACAGAGTTGATGGATCTACTTCAATTTTTATTGGTATTTAAAAAGTTGAATCAAATAAATAAAGATTTTCCAAATAAATATGAATAAATTCAGTTATTATAAAGAAAGAGTGCTGATTTTCTTAAAGTCTCTTTTTCATTAAAACAAATCAAAAAGGCATTTATGTTTTTAGAGTGTTAAGAGTTAACAACATACTTCTAAATACAAGGCTGTCTTTTCAATCTCGGTAGAACACATTTTTATTATGAAAAGAATGCCATCTGGCTCCTTTTTGGCAATGTGTGAGAATTCTGCTCTAAATAAGTGAGTTTTCCCCTGAAGTTTCTGATGTCTGCAAACAATGGCTAAGTTTACCATGCATTTTTTATGGCAGACAAGAAGACACTAAAAGAAAATGTTTTTTGAAAGATGATTGACACACCTTAAAATTATTCACAACTAAGCAAAGTACAGGCAGACTAATAATGACAAAAATAAGTTAAAAAGTATTACTTGTGGTTTTTGAACTACATTTAACAGCAAAACAAAGTAGAAAACTAGAAATAAACTGTGGGACTTTATTAAAAATGTACTGGCAGAGCCAGGTGTGATGGCATATGCCTATGATTCCAGCACTTGAGGGGTTGAAACAGGAAGATCACAAGTTGAAGGCCAGCCCAATCTAGCAAGACCCCATCTCAAAACACAATTTTAAGAATGGGTAGAGTGCTTGTGGGGCATGCACAAGACCCTGAATTTAGTTCTCAGGAGTACAAACAAAAAATTTATATATATATATATATGTGTTTGTGTGTATGCACACACACACGTCTCCAAATAAGTAAGATCATAACAAAAAAGTATAGAGCAAAATGAAAAATTGTGATTCCAAAAAGATCTTTCCTCTTTGCTTTTAACACCTCGGAATATGACAATGCATTCACAGTACCTACATCTTGCGGGAAATCTCCATTTTCTGAACTTATGGGTGGCAGCTACTCTTGCCATTAATGGTTGCTGAAATGTTCCAAGGGAACTGGGTCCTTACAACAGAAATGTTAGTATGTAAGAAGGGTAAAATGACAAAAAAACTTATACCACATGATATTATACTTGGAATAATTTTTAGACTTTGAGATTTTTTATATATTACAAAAAGCTATTATTTTGCATTTCTAACATGAAAAAAAAATCTCATTTCTTGATCTCTTATAAAACGCACATTTTTTTTTCTTTTTTAGTCACTTGTGACAGTGGAATGTGTTACAATTCATATTACACATATAGAGCATAATAGTTCACATCTCTGCTCATATACAAAGTATATTCATACGAATTTTTGTCTCCATACATGTATTTGGCGCAATGATGACCATCTCATTCCACCATGATTTCTAACTCCATTTTCTCTCCCTTCCCCTGCCACCCCTCTGCTCTAGAGTTGGTCTATGCCTCCCTTGTTCTCCCCTCCCTACCCCAAGATGAATCAGCCTCCTTATATCAGAGAGAACATTTGGCATTTGTTTCTTTGGGATTGCTTAACTTCACTGAGCATTATCTTCTCCAGCACCATCCGTTCATCTGCAAATGCCATGATTTTATTCTCTTTTATTGCTGAGTATATAGGATTTTGGAAGAACCCTGCACGTTTTTATGCAGAAATTAACAAGTTGATTCTAAAATTTATATGAAAATGTTAAAGATATGGAAGAGCCAAAGAAATTTTAGAGAATTTAGACTGCTTAAGATTCACTGTAGACCTACAGGATTCAAGATTTGAGATTTGGCCTAGAAAGAGACATTTAAATCAACAGAATAAAATAGAATCCAAAAGTAGACTCTCATGTATTTAGTGAAGCTATTTCTTTTTTTAAAATTGATTTTATTTTTTTAATACATGACAACTGGAATGCATTTCAATTCTTATTACACATATAGAGCACATTTTTTGTATCTATGGATATAAAGTATGTTCATGTCAGTTTATGCCATTACACATGTACGATATTTTTTGCACTACATTCTTAATACACATATAAACAACATTTTTTTCATATCTCTCTTTGTAAATAAGCTATGATGACACCCATTTCAAGTCTTCATATATGTACTTTGTATAATGATGTCCATCACATTCCACCATCCTTGCTATTCCACTTCCCCCTCCCTTTCTCTCCCACCCCTCTTCCCTATCTAGAATTAATCTCATACTCCCATGCTCTTCCTTTCTACCCAACTATGAGTCACTCCTCTTATATCAGAGAAAACATTCATCATTTGTCTTTTGGGGATTGGCTGACTTCACTTAGCATTATCTTCTCCAAAGCCATCCATTTACCTGCAAATGCCATGATTTTGTTCTTTTTAAATGCTGAGTAATATTCCATTGTGTATAAATGCCACTTTTTTATCCATTCATTGATCTAAGGACATCTAGGTTGTCTCCACAATTTAGCTATTGTGAATTGTGCTGCTATAAACATTGATGTGGCTATGTCCCTGTAATATGCTGTTTTTAAGTCCTTTGGGTAAAGTGCGAGAGGAGGAATAGCTGGGTCAAATGGTGGTTTCATTCCCAGATTTCCAAGGAATCTCTATACTGCTTTCTCAACTGGCTCCACCAATTTGCAGTCCTACCAGCAATATATGAGTGTACGTTTTTCCCCCATATCCTCACCAACACTTGTTGTTTTTCTTCATAATAGCTTCCATTCTCACTGGAGTGAGATGATAGAGTAGTTTTGATTTGCATTTATCTGCTTTCTAGAGGTGATGAGCATGTTTTCATATATTTGTTGATTGATTTTATATCCTCTTCTGAGAAGTGTCAGTTCAGATCCTTGGCCCATTTATTGATTATTTGTTTTTTTTTTTTTTTTGGTGCTTAGCTTCTTGAGGTGTTTATATACCCTAGAGATTTGTGCTCTATCTGATATGTGAGGGGTAAAAATTTTCTCCCAGGATGTCGGCTCTCTGTTCACCTCACAGATTGTTTCTTTTGCTGAGAATAAAAATTTTAGTTTGAATCCATCCCATTGATTGATTCTTCTTTTTAATTATTGTGCTATAGGAATCTTATTAAGGAAGTTGGGGCCTCATCCCACATGGTGAAGATTAGGGCCTTCTTTTTCTTCTATTAGACACAGAGTCTCTGGTTTAATTCCTAGGTCCTTGATCCATTTAAGTGTTGTGCATGGTGAGAGATAGGGTTTCAATTTTATTGATTGCATATGGATTTCTAGTTTTCCCAGCACCATTTGTTGAAGATGCTCTCTTATCTCCAGTGCATGTTTTTGGCACCTTTGTCTAATATAAGATAATTTAAATTTTGTGGGTTAGTCTCTGTGTCCTCTATTGTGTACCATTTGTCTACCAGCCTGTTTTGGTACCAATACTATGCTGTTTTTATTACTATTGCTCTGTAGTATAGTTTAAGGTCTGGTATAGGGATACAACCTGCTTCATTCTTCCTGCTTAGAGTTGCTTTAGCTATTCTGGGTTCCTTATTTTTCATGAATTTCATGATTGCATTTTTCTATTTCTATGATAAATGCCATTGGGATTTGGATGGGAATTGTGTTGAACCTGTATCGTGCTTTTGGTAATATGGTCATTTTGATAATTTTAATCTGCCTATTCATAAACAAGCAAGGTAGATCTTTCCACCTTCTATGGTCTTTTTTTAATTTTTCTCTTTAGGGTTCTGTAGTTTTCATTGTATAGTTCTTTCACATCTTTTGTTAAGTTGATTCTCAAGTATCTTTTTTTGAGGATATTTTGAATGGAATAGTTTTCCTCATTTCCTGCTAAGAGGATTTGTCACTGGTACACAGAAATGCTTTTGATTTATGGGTTTTGATTTTATATCCTGCTACTTTGTTGAATTCATTTACTATTTCTTGAAGTTTTCTGGTGGAGTTTTTGGGGTCTTCTATGTATAGAATTATATAATCAGCAAATAGTGCTAGTTTAAGTTCTTCTTTTCCTATATTTATTCCTGTAATTTCTTTCTTCTGTCTAATTGATCTGGGCCAGTGTTTTAAGAACTATGTTGAATAGAAGTGGTCAGAGAGGGCATCCCTGACTTTTTTCAGATTTCAGAGGGAATGCTTTCAGTTGTTCTACCTTTAGAATGATATTGGCCTGAGGCTTAGCATAGATAGCCTTTATAATGTTGAGATATGTTCCTGTTATCCCTAGTTTTTCTAGTGTTTTGAACATAAAGGGGTGCTGTCTTTTGTCAAATGCTTTTTTTTTTTGCATCTATCAAGATGATCATATGATTCTTATCTGTAAGTCCATTCATATGATGAATTACATTTATTCGATTTCTGTATGATGAAACAACCTTACATCCCTGGGATCAATCCCACTTGATCATGGTGCACAATCTTTTGGATATGTTTTTATATTGGATTTGCCAGAATTTTATCAAGGATTTTTGCATCTATGTTCATTAGAGATATTGGTCTGAAGGTTTCTTTCTTTGAAGTGTCTGTGTCCGGTTTTGGAATCAGGATGATATTGGCCTCATAGAATGAGTTTGGAAGTACTCTCTCTTTTTTTCTATTTCCTGAGATACATTGAAGAATGTTGGTATTAGTTCTTCTTTAAAGTTCTTGTAGAACTCAGCTGTGTATACATCCGTTCCTTGGCTTTTTTGGGTTGGTATTCTTTCGATGGCTTCTTCCATTTTTTTCACAGGATATTGGTCTGTTTAAGTTGTGTATATCTTCCTGACTCAATCTGGGAAGATCATATGACTAAAGGAATTTATCAATGCCTTCACTGTCTTCTATTTTATTAGAGGATAAGTTTTCCAAATAATTTCTAATTATCTTCTGTATTTCTGTAGGGTCTGTTGTGATATTGCCTTTTCATCATGTATGCTGGTAATTTGAGTTCTCTCTCTCCTTCTCTTCGTTAGCATGGCTAAGAGTCTGTCAATTTTCTCTATTTTTTCACAGAACCAACTTTTAGTTTTGTCAATTGTTTCAGTTGTTTCTTTTGTTTTGATTTCATTGATTGCAGCTCTCATTTTAATTATTTGTTGCCTTCTACTGCTTTTGCTGCTGATTTGTTCTTCTTTTTCTAGGGCTTTGAGGTGTAGTGTGAGGTCATTTATTTGTTGACTTTTTCTTCTTTTAAGGAATGAACTCCATGCAATGAATTTTTCTCTTAGTACTGCTTTCATAGTGTCCCAGAGATTTTGATATGTTGGGTCTGTGTTCTCATTTACCTCTAAGAATTTTTTATTGTCTGCCTTGATGCCTTCTGTAACCCATTGTTCATTCAGCAACATATTGTTCAGTCTCCATGTGATGCAGAATTTTTAATGTTTAGTTTGTTGTTGATTTCCAATTTTATTCCATTAAGATCTGATAAAATGCATGGAAGTTCCTTTAATCCTTTGTATTTGCTAAAAGTTGCCCTGTGACATAGTATATGGTCTATTTTTGAGAAAAATCCATGGGCTGCTGAGAAGAAAGTGTATCTGCTTGATGCTGGTTGATATATTCAATATATGTCAGTTAAGTCTAAGTTATTGTATTATTGAACTCTACAGTTTCTTTATTTACCTTTTTTTTTGAAAGATCTGTCTAGTGGTGAGAGAGGTGGGTTAAAGACACCCAAGATTATTGTGCTGGGAGGTCAATTTGACTCTTGAACTTGAGAAGAGTTGTTTGATGAATATTTTTGCACCATTGTTTGTGGCATAGATATTTATGATTGTTAAGTCTTTTGGTGTATGGTTGCCTTGAACAGTATGTAATGTCCATCTTTATCCCTTTTGATTAGCTTTAGCTTGAAGTCTACTTTATTTGATATGAGTATGGAGACCCCTGCTTGCTTCCTCAGTCTATGTGAGTGGTATGATTTTCCCAACCTTTCACCTTCAGTCTGTGTGTGTCTTTTCCTATCAAATGAGAATCCTGTAGGCAGCATATTCTTGGATCATTTTTTAAAAATCCAATCTGCTAGCCTAGGTCTTTTGATTGGTGAGTTTCAGCCATTAACATTTAGGGTTACTATTGAGATATGGTTTGCATTTCCAGCCATATTTATTTATTTTTGTTACTTAACGTGACTTGGTTTCCTCTTTGATTAGTTTTTCGTTTAGTGTACTATCTCCCTCTGCTGTTTTTCATGGTTGTTTTTCAATTACTCTTCATGAAATATTTTGCCAAGGATGTTTTGTAGTGCTGACTTTCTAGGTGTAAATTATTTTAACTTTTGTTTATCATTTAAGTTTTTCTTTCTTCTTCAAATCTGAAGCTTAGTTTTGCTGGATACAATATTTTAGTTGGAACCCATTATCTTTCAGAGTTTGAAATATATTTTTCCAGGATCTTCTAGCTTTCAGGGACTGTGTTAAAAAAATCTGCCATTATCCTAATTGGTTTTCCCTTATATGTAATCTGATTCATTTTTCTTGTGGCTTTTAAAATTCTCTCCTCTTCCTGAATGTTCTACATTTTCATTATAATGTGTCTTGGTGTGGGTTTTTTGTGATTTTGCATTTTTGGTGCCCTGTAGGCTTCTTGGATTTGGATTTCCATTTCATTCTTCATTTCTAAAAAGATTTCTGATATTATTTCATTGAACAGATTGCTTATTCCTTTGGTTTGGGCCTGTGTGCCTTCCTCTATCCCAATAACTCTTAAATTTGGTATTTTTATGCGATCCAATATTTCTTGGATGTTCTGCTTGTGGTTTCTTATCATCTTTGCTGTGCTGCTACATTCTTTTCAAGATGATAGACTTTGTCTTCCTGGCCTGATGTCCTATCTTCTAAGTTGTCTACTCTGCTGGTGATGCTCTCATTTGTGTTTTTAATTTGGTTTATTATTTATTTCATTTCAAGGATTTCTTTCTTTCTTTCTTTCTTTCTTTCTTTCTTTCTTTCTTTTTTTATACCTCAATCTCCCTGTAGAGGTGATCTTTTGCTTCTTGGATTTGTTTATGTAGCTCATTGTCAAAGTGATCTTTCAATGTCTGTATTTGTTGTCTAATGTCTTCTTTGAGATTCCAAAACATCTGAATAATGTTAATCTTGAAAAGTTTCTCTGTCATTTTTTCCTGCTCTTTCTGATAATTCTTCTAATGATGTGTGTCTTCAATTGTTTCTGGTATTTTCTTCCCTTGTCTTTTCATGTTGCTGGCATTTCTTTCCTGCTCTGTGGGATTGGTGTTATTGCTTTTATCCTATAGATTTGTAGTGTTCTTGTATATTCTAAGATCCCTCCTTTGTGGGGAAGGACAATATTGACAGTTCCCAATATCAACAATACATCACTATGTGTAAATTACTGCTATTAAGACATTTACTGTTAGTCTCAATGTCTAGTAATGTTGGATTCAATTATAATTTAAAATATAATCAGTAATATCATAGAAGGTGTACACTTTCTGGCGGTGGACAGAGAACTGGGGATCAGGTGACTGATGATATATTAACGGGGAAAGATGTGAGGGAAATGGGGTTAATAAATCTTAGGAAATATGGAGGAGAACTCTAATCAAGAGTGTTAGTAGCAGGAGAATAGACAGGAGGTAATTTAGGGGAGACAAGTATGTGGGAGGACAGTGGAATGCAAAAAACAACACATATATGTATTTAGAAAATTACAAGAAGTAAAAATTATGAGGTTGAAAGAGGAAGAGAGATAGAGGAAGAAAAATAAAAAGAAAAAAGAGAACACAGAGCGAGAAATATAAAAGGGGGTCTTATGCAATTCCTCTATATGATATTATGCTGGGGACTCAGTTCTTAAAGTTCTATTTCATACAAAGTTCTTGGTTGCACATATGTTGGGGTTGTGAGGACCAGAGGAGGAGGGGTAGAGGAGAAAGAAAGAGGATAAAATGGAAGAGAAGAAAACAAAAAACAAAACAAACAAACAACAAATTACTCTCAGAGTTCCGTTTTCTTCTCTTCTCTTTCAGTAGGTGGAGTTGTCTAATCCAAGCTTGAGTCTCTGCCCTCAGGGTGGTGCAGGCAGTCCATCCTGAGGTACTTAGAAGTGAGCTGGGTGAGCAGCCACTCCTGGTCTTCTGGGGAGGTATGGGCAGGCACGCAGACCTGGGAGACAAGCAGCTTCCTCAGGTTGCTCATCAGGCCCAATAAAGGAGCACAAGCATCCAAGGTGAAGGGTGCCCAGGTGCAGTGCACTTCCACCTTCTGGACAGAGTCCAGCTGCAGTAATCTCAGGACCTTCCTGGTGTGGCCGGTGGGTTTCTCAAAGATCTTCAGCCTCTTGCAACACAGGTGTACCATGTCCCTTCTCTGTGTGACCCACAGGAACAACTGGGCCTGGAATTCATCCAGGGGCCTTTCTGTGAGGCACAAGTTTATGACTACCTTCAAGGGTGGCTTACCTGCCATTGCTGGACCATGTTTAATGTTCAATTCTTCTTCATGGCCTCTGATGTGCAGGCATCGAACATGGCTCCAGACCATGTCTTCCAGAAGTGCTGGGGAACATTCCGCAAATCCAGCACCTGCAGTTTCCACCTCCTGTGGGGATGAAATCAGAGTCTCAGCCCTGAGGATCCTTCCTTCACCTCTCAGCTGTTTCTCCCTGCTCCACTCCTTCCTTCTGTCTCACGCTTCTCTACACCTTTCCCCTACAATCCAGCCTAGTGTCACCCCACTTCTACAGGCTGAGGAAGGGGCAGGTACAGCCTCCATCATGGGTCACCATAGCTGCCACAAGCACCTCCACATACAGAAGCCACTCCCAGATGGGGCTCAGCATGGCCAAGCCCTCTCCACACCTCCTTGCTGGCAGAGTAGGAAATACTTGGTCCACCCTTCAACATCCACTTTCCCTGGATCTATCAGTCATGGTCAGTTTCTTGGAACCCAAGGGTGTTCCCTTCCAGGCTACGTGGGTCCCCCTTACCTGGGGCTATCCTGCTGGGCAAGCAGCATGTCCAGCCCATCCAGTGCCACTTGGATCATGTCAAGCTGTGGCTTCCTCATCAGGGCCCCCAGGGGCAGGCAGGTGAAGGACCAGACCTGCACCATTTTCTTCAGGACCTCAGTGTGTCCCCTGCTGAAAGCCTCCAAAAAGAGTGGTGGGAGGAGCTCTATGGGCAGGTCCTCCAGATCCAGAATGGCCCTAGACTTGTCGCTCAGCAGGCTACTCCCTGCCAGCTCCAGCAGCATGGGTGGGGACTTGATGCTCATCCTGGGGAGTCTGAAAGAAGAAGGATCCTGTAAAATGGTCCAGGGAAAAGGCCACTATCCCATACCTTGCCAGCCACTGGGAAGGGGGTACTGGGGAGTCTAAAAACACACCTCACCCTTATGGGGGAAAGCCTTCAATTATTATTTTGTCCTTGTAAAAGTGGATTTGGAGTGTCATGTGACCTAAGGCAGTAGGCTCCTCAGTTTCTGCAACTACCATGCCTGGGAAAGGACATGTCCTCACATGGGTGACATTAGTTTTAGTTTTAAAAAATTAAATGAGCAATTGTAAAAGCACGTGCCCATGTTATAAAATACTTGGAAATTACAACAGAGTCTCATGGATATCTGTTACCCTTGTGAGATTCTTCCACCTTAGGGGGAGTTGAAGAGAACAAATAGATCAGAACAGAGTCTGTGAAGTGTTGCATGAGATAGTTTTAAGCTTTTGTTTAATTTGTTTAAACAAGCAATAAAATCACAAAACCATGTAGGCCTTAAGGTATAATTTTGGGGACTTGGGACTGGGTATTGAACTCAGGGCACTCAAGCACTGAGCCACATCTCCAGCCATATTTTGTATTTTAGTTAGAGACAGGGCCTCCCTGAGTTGCTTAGGGCCTCACTGTTGCTGAGGCTGGCTTTGAACACCAATCCTCTTGCTCCTCAGCCTACGGAGCTGATCGGAACACAGGCACATACCATCATCTGGCAATAAAGTATCATTTTAAAGGCACACAAAGTAAATATCTTAAACATCAAAAATAGAATTCCAATCAATTAGAATGATATAGAATTTCAATCATTCTCCTTGGTTAAGAAATATTAAAGCAGCTTTGACTGAAGCTCAGTGGTGAAGTGGTCACCTAGCAAGTGTGAGGCCCTGGGTTTGATTCTCAGCAGCACATAAAAATAAATAAATAATTGGCAGAGGATATAGCTTAGTTGGTAGAGTTCTTGCTCACACACACAAGGCCCTGGCTTTATTTCCTAGTACCACCTAATACATAGACAGATTCATAAATGTATTGTGTTCCTCTCAAGGAAAAAAAAAAAGAAAAAAGTAGATTTGGGCCTTTTTGCAAAAGCCTGTAATTCTAGCAGCTGGGAAAACTGATAGGAGGATCACAGTGGGTTCGAGGCCAGCCTCAGAAGAGTAGGTGCTAAGCAACTCAGTGTGACCCTGTCTCTAAATAAAATACAAAATAGGCCTGGGAATGTGGCTGAGTGGTTGAGTGCCCTGAGTTCAATCTCTGGAACAAAAGTTGAGAAAGAAAGAAAATTGAAAGCAACATAAACTAAAGTGCAAATCCTAATGTTCAGCATAAAGGTAAAATCACACTGAGAGGAAAATCTAGGTCTTAAATTGGTGCATAAGAAAAAATCAAATACAAAATTGTTCCTACCTCTGCACAGATGAGGTGGGAATGGGGTAGTGCTCAGGGTGGTGAATGACTTACAGGATCTGAGCAGATGGCCAGGCTGGGATCCTCAGCATGCCAGGGTTGGACTCCTGGGCTCCAGGACTCCTGTGTTTCTCCTCTGGCTCTGAAGAAGCTTTTATTGACCTCCCTGACCATGCCCCCAACTCCACCTTTTGACTAGCATGCAATCAGAAAGCAGTATCTGATCACATTCCCCAATCTCCACCCATGTAACCCTGATTGGATTTTCTTTCTCTAGATTAACTGATATAGTCAGATTTTCATGCATGAGCGCAGAATCAGGGATAGTGAGGGTCAAGGATGCCTCTGTCCATGCACTCCACACCATGGACTAATTTTGCCCATATGTGACCCTCCTGCTCCTGCCTGTGAGACAGGAAAGCCCTTAATCCCTAAACTAAGAAAAACTGAAACTCCAATATATCATTGTAAAGGAAACCTTGTTCATATCAAAATTAATTAAAAAATAATTTTAAAAAATTCCAGAGAGAAAACAGGTTTTTGAAGACAGTAGCATCACCCATGAAGAAAACAGAATGGACACCAGATATCCAACTGCCAACAGTCACATAGGTATCCAGTTACCGTGCAGCATATCTAGACCCACTGAGAGAGGAGGCATGGACAAGGAGGGTGGAATCAGTCTTCAAGGCTTAGGAAAGACCTCTTCAGTTTGTCTCTTTGTACTGGGGATTAAACCCATTGGTGCTCTACCACTGAGCCAGATCCCCAGCCCTTTCTATTTTTTTTTTTGATTTAAAGATAGGTTCTCACTGAATTGCTGAGTTCCTCACTAAGTTGCTGAGGCAGGCCTCAAACTTGCCATCCTCCTGCCACAGTCTCCTTTTATTTTTTTAAAACAATGTAGGTACTGACATTATTTTCTTTTCCTTTGGCACTGGGGATGGAACCCAGGGGAGCTGTACCACCAAGCTGCATCCCCAGCCCTTTTCATTTCATTTCAATTAACTAATTAAATTATTCATTTATGTAGTTTTGGTACCGAGGATTGAACACAGGGGCACTGTACCACTGTGCTACACTGCCAGACTATTTTATATTTATTTATTATTTTTTTTATTTTGAGACAGGTTCTTGCTAAATTGCTGAGACTGGCCTTTAATTTGAGATCTTCTGGCCTTAGCCTCCTAAGTAGATGGGATAACAAGTGTACACCATCACACCCTATTTCAAATTAAAAAATTTAAAAGGTACAGCATTTGCCAGCATGTACAAGGCCCTGGGTTTGATCCATAGCACCAAAAATAAATAAACCTGTAAATCCAAAACCTGTGTTCAAGTATACTTGTTAGAGGTTGTTTATTTGTTTGTTTTTTCCATGAATCTGATTGTAGTTACTTGTAGGAAAAAAATCCAAATGGTAATTCATATGATAAACACTTAGAAAACCAATGGTTAAAAATATGTTTGTAATATGGTGTAACCAGCTATTAACAAGGTGATTTGGTTGTTTTAATATAATGTCCAGAACTATGTCTGACAATATGTTAGTTTTTTTTAAATGAATTTAGTGCAATTTTGAAGCAAATATTAATAAACAGCCAAATAAATATAACTTGAAAAAGTTATGTCTTATTTGACAGGGTTTCCCTCATATCAAATTAGGCTAATTGGGTTAATATCTCTCTTCTAGAAATCCCTTGAGAATTTCTGGAGCACTCTGTAATATCCCAATGTTAGCTCAAGGTCAAGTGACAATGTAGAATTTGATCCTAGAGAAGTTAGTCAACAATCTCAAAAGGTTTTAAGCACTTATTGAAAGTAGGGTCTTAGATCATTATAAAAGATAAGTCATTTAGCCAGAGTGATGAAAGATTTTGAAAGCTAATACAGAAAGTTATGTCATAGGAAATAGTACTTCAACTTTTATCATAGATGACTAAGTTTTCCTTTTTTTCAAGTAATCAGAGACCTTGTTAAAACCAACCTAAAACTCCAGAGGCTGAAGGTTCAAAGCCAGCCTCAGCAAGAGCAAGGCACTACTAAGCAACTCAGTGAGACCCTGTCTCTAAAGAAAAAAAAAATAGGACTGGGGATGGGGCTCAGTTGTCGAGTACCCCCCTGAGTTCAATCCCCAGTTTGTGTCCCACACCACCCCCCAAATAAACCTAATCTGAAGCATAAAAAGTTACCTCCCCCCAGTACTGAGCATTGAACCAGGGGTACTCTACCACTA
Source organism: Marmota marmota marmota (assembly GCF_001458135.2). Classification (NCBI taxonomy): domain Eukaryota; kingdom Metazoa; phylum Chordata; class Mammalia; order Rodentia; family Sciuridae; genus Marmota; species Marmota marmota. The sequence continues at coordinate 1,430 of NW_026009057.1, read as the reverse complement.
AGCCACATGCTGAGTCTTTTTGGTTTTATTTTTAAATAGGCTTGACAAATTGCCAAGTCTCATCTGAATCTTGACATCCTCCTGCCTCAGCCTTCTGGGAAGCTGGAATTACACACATGGCCCACTTCACCTGTCTTGAAATACACTTCTTAGAGTGAAGCTCTTTGACAGCTGTTCATCTGGAACATTCACATGAAAGCCATCACAATTTTTAATTATCTTTGGTAACATTTGCCCACCAATTTCAAAATGTGCTTAAGAATGAACCATAATAGTCTCAGCTGGAATGCAGAAGAAAGGCTCTCCTGGAGTTCCTTGGAATTTGTGGGTCCCATTCTGTGTTTTATTAATCTCTTGAGAACCAAAGATAAAATCTTATGATCTCATTTGGAAAGTCAGGGGTTTGGAAGAATTTCTTTTGGATAAGGTGGTGGTTTTGGCAGAGTCCTCCTGAAAGTTTCTTTGATCAAACTACCAAGATTAAGGACCTTCTCCTGCATGGTCACTTGGCCTCCATTTTTGTCAAGTTTTTGGCACAAATAAATTCATTTTGATTTGCAGACTTTCACGGTAGCAGCATCATCAGGGACACTGTGGTCATGGAATATTCTAAGCCGTGGTCAGTGTTGGCTTCCTTGAGTTGTGTAAATCTGATGGCAATCATTTGGTACACACAAGTCTGCTGGACTGTGTGTGTTTGTGTGTTTGTGTGTGTGTGTGTGTGTGTGTGTATTGGTACTGAGGATTGAACTTGAGGCATTTTACTACTGAGCTGCATCCCGAACACTTTTTCTTTTTTAATTTGGGAGAGGATCTCAGTATTGGAACCTTCAATCCTCCTGCCTCAGCCTCCCAACTTGCTGGGATTATAGGTGTGCATCTTGGTACCTGGCCATAGATCATTTAAAACCCTTGAGAGACTACATTGCACCAGTGGGCAAGTACCATACCTATAAGATGAATAATAGCCTTGGACTGCAAAATTCCTCTGGATGAAGTTTCCAGGGAACCCAGATTTATCCTGCTGAATATGTCAATGATGTAGGGTGTGCTCATTGATAAAAGGCTCTCATTTCTTCTTTAAAAACATTTAGATTTTTATCAGAAACATCACTTTTTACTAGTTAGGGCACAAGTGACTTCCTGATGAACAGCAGGACAAAGAGATCACTTCTCCTCTGGAGTCCTCCTAGGCCAAATCCCTCTCAGATTGCACTGCTAGTAGACAATTCAAAGTGTTCAAACTTTTATAACAGTTGCCAAAATATTAATAAGTGATTTTCTTTCCAATTTAGAGATTCCTACCTGAGGTACAATTTCACTTACAGAAGAATGAAATCCTTAGCCCTTTCTGGTCATAGGTACATTAATCCATTTTCTGTTACTGTTATAAAATACCTGAGACAGGCTCAGTTTATTTTTTTAAAACA
>NW_026009056.1:0-3450 GCF_001458135.2 Marmota marmota marmota | reverse complement strand
TTCACTTTTCTTGACTTGAGCACCATCAGCGAGGATCTCCATTTTCCTTGTGCCAAGTTTGTCCCCATTTCTTGCACACTTGTGTTCCTGGGGTAGACTCTTGCTTTGGTCCTGGGGAACAGGTGGTGGGAGGATGGGGGTGAGGAGTTGGTAGGGTCACTCTCTGGCCCTCTGGCTGGTTAGAATGGACTGATGACATAACTAACTTATGGGTCATAATCTGCCTTTGCCCTGGAAAAGTCCTACATGCACACTCATGGGGCAGCATTCTGGGTGGTGAGTTCTTTTCCTAGCATTGTGAGCACTTGTCACTCCGTATGTTGGTTACGGTCTTGTGAAGGGTTCCTGGACTAGATCCATGAAAATACCCTGGGTGGCACCCAACAGGGCTATGTGGTACATGAGGGCAGTGTCTGGGGCCACTTATCTGCTCACACTGTAATGCATATGTGTCTTACTCTTCATCAGGCCAGGTCACACTGTGTTTGAAAGTCCACTAGAAGCAGCCTAACAGATCAATTATGAAATGGAATGATCAGGGGTTTTTTAATATTTATTTTTTAGTTGTAGGTGGACACAATATCTTTATTTTATTTTTATGTGGTGCCGAGGATTGAAACCAGTGCCTCATGCATGCTAGGCAAGCACTCTACCACTTGAACCACAACCCCAGCCCCAACGGGATGATCAGGTTTTAATTCATAACTGCAACTTTTTTTTAAAAGTTAGGAGTCAGTAATTTGTTTCACTAGAATGGAGATAAGATGTAAACAATTTTATCTTTTAGGCTTTTTATTTTAAAAAATATTTATTTGTTAGTTAATAGGTGAACACAATATCTTTATTTTTATGTGGTACTGAGGATTGAACCCAGTGCCTCACATATGCTAGGCAAGTGCTCTACCTCTGAGCCACAACCCAGCCCATATCCTTTAGGATTTTTATTCAATTATGTGAAAACCACAAATCGGGTACTGTATTTTAGTTAAATATTACTTTAATTGCAACAAAACAGCTTTTGTGGCTGTCAAATGAAATCTATAAATAGGAAGTGGAGGTTAAGTCATCCTGACTGAGCAGTTTTTAACTGCAGGCTCTAAAACTATGTCAAGAAGTGAAGAGAGGGGCTGGGGTTGTGGCTCAGGGGTAGAGCGCTCGCCTAGCACGTGCGAGGCCCTGGGTTCAATCCTCAGCACCATATAAAAATAAATAAATAAAACAAAGATATTGTGTCCAACTACAACTAAAAAAAAAGAGGTGAAGAGAATATAATAGACGCTGTTTATGATACAATGTGTTTGAAAACAACTGTATTTTGGTGAGTCATGGAATATCCAGTTGTGGTTACATGGTCACGAGAACATTCCTATTTCAGGTCTTTTCCTTCAGGGTTACTCGGATAAGTCACAGGTTACTTTGATCTTTATTCAAAGATCCCTGACTATCTATCCTGAGTTTCTTGAGATTGGAGCCAGGTGTGTATCCACACTGAGGATTTAGCCAGGGAAGAACATGACAAGTATGCAACAGAGGGCCTGTTGATCAGGTTTCCATGCCTTTGATTGAGGATTCCTACACAGTGGAGCTCTTCCTATTGTCCACTGACCCACCCCAAGGTGCTGAAATAACAGCCAAGGAGTCAGCTGATTAATACAGTACTTGGGGGTGTCATCTGGCACTTTACAGGGGTGAAGCTAGCCTTAGGCTTTTAGATTTTTTTTTTAAACAATAGGGAAGATTCAGTCATCTCTGTGGTATTTTAAATTCCCAAGGACATCAGATTGAAATATCAGTTGTCAGATTCTTTTAACAATATGTCTTCAAAGTTTTTGCTTTAATATCTAAAAAAGGATTCCTTTTTTTCTCATTTCAAATCTTTAAGTATTTTGGGTGAGATAAATCACTCATTTGCCTATGACCTTTTAGAAAAGTCATTTTATGGAAATACTGTATGTATACTTAATCTAAATTTGAGTGGACTATCCTTTAGTGTATTTATAAATGATCAACTTAGTTTATGAAATTAAACTTTTTATTTGCAATTTTTTAAAATGAAAAAAAGAAAATACCTGGGTGGAATAAGTATGCTCATTCTCCTCCTCATCATAGTTTTCCTTTTATGCCATCCCTCTTCTTCCTTGTTTTTCACTTTCTACTGATAGTCAGTCCAGGGCCAGTGTTCTGTGAAGGAAGGCAAGTGTCCATCCACTGCTTGTTGGTTATAGGGGCATTCACCATCCTAGCATGAGGTCATGGGGGGACATTCTACCTTCTTGAAATAAAGTATGGCTGAAGATCCCCAGAAGAGTCTCTTCTGTCCTGCAAACAATCAAACAGATAAACAAAAACATGCACATGTTACTTGTGAACAAATAGAACCTTCCCTGGGCACATTTCCAGCAAAAGACTTCAAGGCTTTTTTCTCCTTGCAAGTCTTTTCCCCACAGAATCTGAAAAGTTGCAAAGTTAGTCCAGGATGCATCACTTCAAGGTGTGCTCTGTTGCCTTTCCTCCCCTCCAATCCTATGTACACAACAGGATGGAATTCTGTGTGTACCTGCACTGTATCTCCACCATCTTCACATGAATGCTCCCACTTAGACAGGCAGAGGCACCCACACAGATACCCACATATACACTTGCATGCACGTGGGTCCCCCGTAGACTCCATTATCCACACTGCTACACACATCCAAAGATATACTGAAGCACAGAAGCTCAGGGCTCCGGGTCACCCCCTTCACATGCACATACACACACATACACACACGTACACACACACACACACAATCCCACCTCCCGTTGTTACAGGGCTGGTGCCTTCTGGGAAACTGAGGCCATCCAAAAGCCCTTCCTCAAACCCTGACTCTTGTGATTAAGTCAGAAAAATTTCAGACGTCACTCAGAGTAACATGGTAAGATTATTAGAAGGGATGGGAAAGGAGAAAAGGGGGCATTCTCAAGGGAGAGAGTGGTTCTCTCAGAGAGGAGAGGGAATGTGTGCCTCTCCTGTATTCCTATTTTATTTGGTATCTCAGAGAAGTTTCCAGAGTCCTGCCCAGGTCCACCTCTTGACTTTTTTTTCTTTTTTCTTTCTTTCTTTCTTTTTTTTTTTTTTTTGGTGCTGGGGATTGAACCCAGGGCCTTGTGCATGCAAGACAAGCACTCTACCAACTGAGCTATATCCCCAGCCCCCACCTCTTGACTTTTGATTGATAGCAGTAAAGTCCTCTATTGCACATGACAACTCTAGGTCATTTTGTCCATACTGATCAGTTCTAATTGGAACCTGTTCTTAAAAGTCTCTTATCCATATTATTTTAGGCCTGCATTTTTCCTGAAGATAGTAGGTAGTAAGGGCTAGGGATATAGCTCAGCTGGTAGAGTTCTTGCCTGCAAACACTAATCCCCAGTATCACCACCACCAAAAAAAAAAAAAAAAAAAAAAAA
>NW_026009055.1:0-3451 GCF_001458135.2 Marmota marmota marmota | reverse complement strand
AAAAAAAAAAAAAAAAAAAAAAAGGCTGTGGATGGGATGTAGCTTAGTGGTAAATTACCTCTGGGTTAAATCTCCAGAAACCACCCCCTGCAAAATAAATAATTAAATAAATAAAAATGGAGTTAAAGGATGACTTTGGAGCAAGTAAGTAGAGATGTCTAGAAGAAAAAAAGCTATGTTGATCTAAAGCAAAAACATAAAAGAAAAAAGGAAAAAAAAATAGATCTGCCCCAAAGGTGTAAACTTAGGAGTCCGTATCTAAAGACTGCAATCAAAGGTTCTAACATCAATGAAACTGGAGAGAAAACATATAAAGGAGAAAGAAATACTCTGTCTTGAAGTATTTAGTGTGAGCATAAGAGAGCACAAACTTCTCAGAGTCATTGTAGCTAGCCAGAGTATAGAAACCAAGAATGAAGATAATCAATGAAGACAAGGAAGGAAGGAGTAGTCCATAAAATGAGGATGAAAAAGCTTTTGGGTTAATAACTGAATGGGGGAGAGAGAAGGGATGGAGAAATGAATGGGTAGGAAGAAACAAGGCAGTGAACATGGACAGTTTGTTCAAGATGTTTGTGAATGGGCAATAGAGAAGGATTTGGGGGCGAGGTTCCCTGATGTGTGTGTGTGTGTGTGTGTGTAGTTTTTGTTTGTTTTGATTGACTTTAAGCATGGAGAAGGCATGGAGATAGTTAAGAGCCGGTGTGGTTGAGGCGAGGTAGAAGGGTAATTAGTAACACCAGTTCCCCAGATGGCAAGGGCAGGGTTAACTACTACCTCTGATAGAAGCAGGCAGTTTCCTTATTCTGTTTGAAGGGTGAGAATGTAGGAGACAGGTTGTTGGATATATTTGAGGGGAAATGGAGATGGTCCAAAGTTTTGTTTTGTTTTGAAGCAGGAAGATAAGGTCACAATTAAATGTTTGGTATTAGACTTAGTTTTTTCCTTTTAAAATGGGACTTTTTGAAGATTAATTGCACCAACGACGGGGAAAGCACTGAGACATTGGCAACTACTGTTTATAGTCATTAGCTTCATTGTGGAAATAGCCCTATAAATTTGAATAGTCTTATATTCTTTTTGTTTTTTACCTTATGGCCATGTTTCTAAGTCCTTCTTCAAGGGAATAGAAATATTACCTGAGGATATTATGAGAATAATAAAAACTCTAATTAGTGGATGCTGATTTATGATGGGGGGTGGGGTATGGGAAGAATGGAGGAACATTGTATTAGTAAACTATTCTATTTTGTTCAAAACACAGCATGAATTCAATTTATTATTTTATTTTATGAAGCAAATATAATTTTCATTCATAGGCAATAAATCAATACTTATGGTAGTTATTTTTTTTAGCATGTAAAATTACTGGTATCATATAGTGTCTAAGAGCAACTCTCATACAGTACTTCCAAGTTCTATAAGATATTCATCACATTTATGTGGAAATACCAAACAATGACCAATATCTTTACTCTGGTACTCTTCTACTCCAGATCATTTTATCTCCTCAGGACCAATAATCTTCACGTGTTGTTGTTTGCTTCCACTTGGAGAACAAGTTTGATTTATGTCCACAAGTATTTTTATAAATCACGTTTTGGATTCACTCATGAAATACTGTTCTTATTCTTTTCCCAACATTTTTAAGGGCTGCTTGCCTCTGTGTAGATTCAACAATGCTGTCCACTGCTGGCAATGTAGCTGCCTATCCTTATTACATTATTGTTTGTTTTAAGAATGTGCACCAATAATTTCAAGATTCCATTGAGCAATATCACAATTAAAATAATATTACAGAACACCTCAGTGTTTGCGATGATCAAAATTTAGACCAGTGAACTCAGAAATACTTATGAAGCCTGTTGTAGCGGACACTGTGCCTGGCCATGTTCCCTGGGGTCTCGGTATTATAATACATGTTAGTGTTCTTCCAAGGTCAGTATGACTGTTTCATTGAGATTTCCTCTGGTAGTCAAAAGCCACTGTGCTGGTGCCCAGGAAGTAGAAGTAGCAGACTGCAAGTACTAAGACATTTACATCCCTCAGGAGCAGCATTCAACCGAGACTGATGGGGGATGGTGTTTAGACACTCTGGCTTCCCTATCCCCTCAGTTGGGACAAGATTGAGGTGTATATTCTATATTGGTTCCCAAAGCTCAAAGTAGTAGTTTGTTTAATAACACACTTTTGTTATTGTGTTATTATGCTATTGTGTTATTTAAATAGTCTCCATTTCTTATTTAATTTTATTACTTTGTTATCAGTGTTTCCTTAGGGCATCTCTCATCTAAACTGTCTACACCTGAATCTTCTCATGACCTTATAGTGTAATATATGACAGCCGTTATTGATCTATCCTCACACAATGTCAAGTTGTGGCAAGTGGTATGAAAGGAAATATTGGGACACCAGTTGAGCACATGATAGAGGAAATTGACTGACTCTGGTGTCCTGATTATTCTTTCATAAAGGAGTGAAGTTTGGGCTTGCTTGTGAAGCAGGAGGGAGCAAGAAAGGTGGTACAGACTTGTGAGCAAAGGTCAGGTTCTGAGGCTCAAGGTATCCTGGAAGTTGGAAGGTCCAAAAAATAGTGTGGCTGGCACATAAGGAACGAGGAAGGACAATGTTGCCTGGATTTTTCTTGGGGAATCCCTTATCTTAAGATCTTTGACCTTGGGAAACCATTAGAAGATTTTACTTGGGGAGAAAAATGATACGATTTATAGTATTGAACAACAGCTAGAGACAAGGTATTGGAAGACAAGCATACATCACTTCAATATCCAAGTAATTTGTGCCAAAGCCTAAAGCTAAAGCCTAAGTACTTAGAAATGTCAAACTACTTTAAAACACGTTGGTTCAACCTATTTAATAATATGTTGAGACTGCGAGTGTCTCAAATGCTTACTCGAGAGTACTTATAAAAGCATAAAATGAGTAGTCAGTCACAATGTCAGGATTATTTGTTTCAAACCCAAAGGCACCCTCATTTGCATTCAAGCACACTTACATGTATGTTTCAGAGCACTATCTAGAAGCTTCTCTATTAAAGAGAAATCAAACAGCAAAGCTGTCCTGAGTGCACAATTGTTTCTACATTTGCCAGTCACTGCAAGACTCCTTCTTAACTTTCAAAACAGTTTGGGATAGGTGAAGTATGACATCCCCATCTTTACTTATGCATCACAAAGCTATCATCCTGTCAAAGTCCTGATTACATTCACTCTAAGACAGAAGGTTCAGCAACTAAAGAAATTCTGTAATACTATTTTAATAATGTGTATGCAATCACCAATCATATATGTTCTGTCTCTCTTTTTTTTCTTCATCTTCTCCTCCCCTTCCCCCTTTATCTTCCGTCTCCTTTTTCTTTTTCTCTTCCACCTGCTCTAGGCACTTTCCTTATATAATTTTCTCCTTGAGCAAAAAAAAAAAAAAAAAAAAAAAA
>NW_026009054.1:0-3451 GCF_001458135.2 Marmota marmota marmota | reverse complement strand
TTGCTAGATGCTTGAAACTTCACACACTCAATCAGTTCTCAGTGAGCATTCTCTGGTTTGTTTCCTGTGAAGTATCCCTAAGCTGAAGTAGAAACAGCTTTATCTCTGTGCGCTTTAGGAGCAAGCAAAATACACATGTACTGAAAGAGCTTCGAATTTTTTTGGTCTGATTACTTTCATACTGTACAGGATTCATCTTTGACCAACCTTAGTAGGCTCCCCACGTTTGGGCCTTCAGGGTTCAATGGTTCAATGTCAGGAACAGTTTGAATTTTTAGTTTTCACTACATTATGGCCTATAGGTGTGAATGTAAATGGAGCTGGAAATCAACCAGGGTTGGTGCTAGCTGCATGAAACTTCACACACTCAATCACTTCAGAGTGGGCATGCTCTGGTTTGTTCCTTGTGAAAGTACTTTAAGCTGAAGAATGAAAAATCAATTTATCCAAGTGCACTTTAGGAGAAAACAGGGGAAATAGGCTTGTACTGAAACACCTCCCCCAATTATTGGTCAGATTTTATTGATAATGGGCAGGATTCAACTGTTACCTTTTCCTACTGGGCACCCCAAGTTTGGCAATTTTGTGATCAAGCTCTATAAACAGGAAAGGCTTTGTTTTAAGATTAGGATTAGGGCTAGGGTTAGAGCTAATGTTTGTGTTAGAGTTAGTTTTGTTCAAATTTCTTTGATTCCAGTCAGGATTCATCTTTTACCTAGCATTACCATGTTTCCCAGGTTGGGCCTTCTCAGTTCAAGGTTTGCTGTCAGGAACAGTTTGTGTTTTAAGGTTTCACTTCATCTTGACTTCTATGGGTTAGCGTTAGGGTTAGGGTTAGGGCTATGGCTCGGTTTTGTTTTAGGGCTAGGACTAGACTTAGGGCTAAATTTTGAATTAGTGTTAGTGTTAAGGCTAGTGTTAGGGTGAGGTTTAGGCTTAGAATTTGGGTTAGATTTAGAGTTAGGGTTAGATACTGGGTTAGGGTTAGGGTTAGGGCTAGGGTGAATGTTACAGTAAGGGATAGGTTTAGAACTAGGGAAACGGCTAGGACGAGAGTTAGATTTAGATTTAGGACTAGGCTAAGGGTTAGGGTTAGGATTAAAGCTAAATTAGGGCTAGGATTAGGGCTAGGGTTAGTGTTAGAGTTAGGACTAGGGGTAGGGCTAGGTTTAGGATTAGTATTAGTGTTAGGATTAAGTTTAGGGGAATAGGTGGGGTTATAGCTTGCTTGAGGGCTAGGTTGTGGGTTGGAATTAGGATTAGTGGTAGGGTTAGTGTTTAGGTTAGGATTAAGTCTAGGTTTAGGGCTATGGTTTCTGTTAGGTTCATAGCTAGACTAGGGCTAGGTCTATGTTTAGGGTAAGGGTCAAGTTTAGAGTTAGGGTTATTATTATGGTTAGGGTCATGGTTAACATTTGGTTAAGGTCAAAGTTTAGGTTTAGGGTTTGAATTAGAGTTAGGTTTAGGCTTGGGGTTAGGGTAATGGATAGGATTAGGTTTAGGTTTCAGTTAAGGTTTAGGGCAATGGATGGGATAGGTTTATCAATAGGGTTAAGGAGATCATTGGTTAGGATTATGTTTAGTATAATGAATAGATTTCAAGCTAGGGTTAGGGCTAGGTTAATTTTTGGATTAAGTCTAGGATTAGAGTTAGGTTTAGAGGTAAGACTAGGGTTTGGTTTATGGTGTTAGGTTAGGGCTAAGATTATGGTTAGGTTAGGGTCAGTGTTAGTGTTTGAGTTAGGGTGAGGACTAGGGTGAGGGTGAGGTTTACGTTTACATCTAGGAATATGTTTATGGTTATGGTTTGATATAGGGATCGGGTTATGCCTAGAGATTTCATTACAGGTAGGGTTGGGATTAGGGTAATAGATAGTGTTAGATTTAGGTTTAGGGTTAGGGCATAGATTAGGGATAGTTTTAGGATTAGGTTTAGTGTAAGGCTTAATGTTTCTGCTAGGGTTAGGGCTATGGTGAGGTTTAGGTTTATGGTTAGGTATTGGGATATGTTTATGGTTAGGGTTAGGTTTAGTGTTAGGGGTTGGGTTATAATTAGGGTTAGCATTAAGGTTAGGATAATTGACAAGTTTAGAACTAAAGTTTGAGCTAGTATTAAGGTTAGTATAAGAGCTTGAGTTAGGGTTATGGTTTAGAATATGGGCAGGTTAATGTTTAGGGTAAGGGTTTGGCTTTGAACTAGGGTTAGATCTAAGGCAAGGGTTAGTGTTAGGGTTAGTGTTAGGGCTAGGGTTAGGATTAGGTTTATGCTTGGGGCTACATTTAGGCCTAGGATTGTGGCTAGTGTTTTGTTAGGTTTAGGGCTAGGTTTAGGACTATGATTAGGGTTAGGGCTACTGTTAGGGTTAAGATTAGGGTTAAAATAGGATTAAGACTAGGGTTATGTTTAGGGCCAGTATTAGGGTTAGGGTTACGGCTAGGTCTAGTGTTAGGATTAGGTTTTGGTTTAGGGTCAGGTGTAGAAATAGGTTAGTGTTAGCGTCAGTGTTCTGGATAGGATTAGGGTTAGGGTTAGAGCCAGAATTAGGACTAGTGTTAGGTCTAGGGGTAGGGTAAGTGTTTAGGTTAAGTGTTATTGTTAGGGCTAGAGCTAGGATTTTGTTTAGGTCTAGGGCTAGAATTCTAGCTATATTTACAATTAGTTTGGGGTCTAAATCTAGTGTTAGGGTTAGGTGTAATTATAGAGTTACTGGTAGGGCTAGTGTTAGGGTTTGGTTTAGGGTTAGGGTCAGGATTAGACCTAGGGTTAATGTTAGGCTCAGAATAAGGGTCAGGGTTAGAGTTAGAACTAAAATGAAGGCTAGAGTTAGGACTAGTAATACTATTAGTGTTTAAGTTAGGCTATGGATTAGGGTTAGGACAAGGGTTAGCATTTGCTTTAGGGATTGGCTTGGGGTAAGGAATAGGGTTAGAGCTAGGATTAGGGCTAGGGTTAGAGATAGGATTAGGGCTAGGGTTAGGTTTAGGGTTAGGGCTAGTGTTAAGTTAAGATTAGGTTTTAAGCTTGGGTTAGGACTAGAATTAGCGGTAGGATTTGTGTTAGAGTTAGGGCTAGGGTTATAACAACGACTAATGTACGAACTAGGGTTATGATTAAGGCTAATTTTAGGGTTAGGGTTAAGGCTAGGTCTAGTGTTAGGGTTAATTTAAGGTTAGGGTGATGTTTAGGGCTAGGATTAGTGTTAGGATCAGCATCAGGGTTAGGGTTATTTTTAGAGTTAGTGTTAGGGCTAGGTATAGGTTTATGGTTTGGTTTAGGTTAAGAGTTATGGTTAGGGATATGGCTTGGTTTTTTATGGCTAGGGCTAGGGGTAAGTAAAGTTTCAGGATTAGCATTATTGTTAGGTCTAGTGTTAGAGTGTGTATTAGGATTATGGTTATGGTTAAATTTAGTGTTAGGTTTAATTTTAGAGTTAGGTTTAGATCCAGGGTT
>NW_026009053.1:0-3451 GCF_001458135.2 Marmota marmota marmota | reverse complement strand
ATATATATATATATATATATATATATATATATATATATATATATATATATATATCTGTATATCTTGTATATATCCCTGTATATCTTTTCTGTCTAGTTATATATTTAAAAATCTACATTTATATTCTATACCCTGTCTATTTATAAAGACTAGCTTTTTCCTGGGGGCAACAATACACAGGAGCATAAAGACATTTAGCAGTCAGATCTTGTTTCACAAATATAGTTTTTCTATATGTTAGATATTAGATCATCTCTATTTATCACCCTCCTGGATATAGATTACCTACTAAGGAATCCAAAATGCAGCAAAATCCAGTCTCATAAGGACACTTGGTGGCCAGAGATTTATTTCTAAATGACTTTTCTTTAAAAGGACACAGAAATTCTCAGAGAAATGTGTGATTCCATAGCTAGAAGATCTTGCTTTTCTATAAAAAAAAAAAAAAAAGAGTCTGGAAATTTGTGTTCCCAAAACACGGAGAGCCAACCAAGAATAAGAAAGACATGTTAAAAGAACTTGGAAGCCAGAAAGAAGGATCTCCTGCTAGCCAAATATAGGTCAGTTGAACTTAAATGATTATATATTTTTTAATAAAATTGATTCAGACAAGAATTAGTACTATATGCTTGAACCAGTGATTCATGAGACTTTTAAATTATCTTCAAGTATCTATATAAAATAATTATCAATTATAAAGGAATATCAGTGACTTTAAAATATAGAAAACTGCCACTACCCTGTCCGGTTGAAGTTTACATAATCAGCTTTTGTACACATACAACTTGTTTTAAACCTAAAATAATACTATTAGAAAATCATAAACAAACTAGTATCCTTTCTGTGATATTTCTGCAAAAAAGAAATGGATAATCTGATTCACTTATGAGAAGGCATCAGATAAATCATGGCTATATTGTATGCATGTATGAATATGTAACAACAAAATGCTTCATTATTTATAATTACAATGTACCAATAAAAATGTGGAAAAAAAAGAAGCATAAGGTAAATCTAGACTCAGAAACAGTCTATGATTATTATTTGTAATGTCTCTGTAAGGTTGAAATCAAAACAGAAATAAATGTAAAATAAACACAATGTATGTGGTTATGCATATATTAGCTTGATTTTGTTGTTCCACAATGCTTATTTCTATATTTCAAATCGATGTATTGTACATGATGGATATAATTGTTAGGTAGTAAATCAAAAAAAAGTTGATCAATTAAAAATAAAATAAGACAAATTTTGAACCCATTTTTGACAGAATAAATAATATATCAGTATTATGTAAATGAAACCTAGATAATAGTATCTTTAAATGCTCTTGGTGGTGAAAATGTCCAGCCAACTGTGAGTACTATAAAATCTGCATAAGGTCAGAGATACCCATAAACAGGATCCATTGTTTTGGTTTACATAAACAAACAAATAGTAAGTAACCACACCCAGCTGTAAGATTTGGTACGTTTCTGTTGAATGCCCAACCTTGCAAAGTATATCTATTTATGACATTACTTTTGCTTGCTTTCTCAGTAAAGTACACTGAATTTTCATTCCAAGTACTATTCTCCAGATACATGCTGGAACACAATTAGGAGCTGTATTTTGTACTTCTTCATTATAACATACCACAGTATGATTTCTGTTACATATCTTACAAACATGAGGAAAACATTAATTATTATTACTACATTTTCTTAGGAAAGTGAGACAAGGGAAGAAACAACTTCTTAAGACAGAAGAAAAGTCAATGAAATAAAGCTTTTTTTTTTTTTTTTTTTTTTGGTGGGGAGAGGCTTCCAGTTTGGTAAATTTTCAGATCTCTGCAAATACTACCATCTCAAGGATAAAGGACTTGCTTAGTCTTCCTCAAAAATGCCCTCCTTGTCACATGAGTGAGAAAGGTTATAATTTCAACTTTTCAACTGTCATTCACAGTTTGCAATGTAATTTTTTTTTTAAAGAGAGAGAGAGAGAGAGAGAGAGAGAGAGAGAGAAGAGAGAGAGAGAGAGTTTTAATATTTTTTCTTTAGTTTTCAGCGGACATAACATCTTTGTTTGTATGTGGTGCTGAGGATCAAACCCGGGCCGCTCGCATGCCAGGCCGGCACACTACCACTTGAGCCACATCCCCAGCCCCCAAAATTTTAATTTTGTTTTCAGTATGGAAAAATGAACCTATAAGAACCAGATATAATCAGAACATTCAGAGAATATTTGAAAATTTTGAATTTCAATTTATGCATTGTGAAGCAAACATATAAATTAAATGAGAGTTTTTAAATAGAGATTTCATTGAAGTGAAATAGGCATAAAATGTAAAGTCGAGTTAGATTTCTTGGACTTGTCCCCTCTATTTTTATGAGCTTACAGTTTCCTTGGCTCTTATTTTCCTACCTCCTCAGTGAGACTTAGTTCCATTATAGCCTAACTTGATTAGTAGAAAATAGTCTACATGAATTCTTAGCCCCAGTAGCTCAAGATTCACTGTATTCTTTTTTTAGTACTTCCAAATCCTAAGGGAATATAAGTTGATACCAATTGAATCGTGAGTCAAGTGGACGAATGAGTTTGGTCCAATAAATTATAACCCATGCTTGAAATTATGCATGCCACATTTGTTTGTAGATAGCAAATTAAATATTTGAATTTGTCACTCTCTTGTGTTGAATTATGAAAGATTATCAGACATGGCTATTTTAACAGGATCTTATTAGTGTTTCATTGTAATTGGCACCTGCTTTGCCAGAAGACGCGTCCTCTGCTTCCACACATCTGTAGATGCTAACTAATTTAATTATTTCATCCCAGCTCTTGGTAGGCCCTTTTTTGAATTATGAATGCTGCCCTACCCTTCTTGGCTAAGAAGCACATTTCACAAGACCTTGTTTCCCAAGGTATTCATTGCCTGCCAGACTTTTTCAGTAGAAATTGCTTTATTGGTTGGTATTCTTTAATTAAAAACTGGCAAAACAAACCTGGATACTGTTGGCAGAAATTAAATTTATTATAAGAGTATTAAGGGCTTATTTAAATGACAGGATGGCAAGATTGGAAATAGAACACAACAGAAGGAGTTCTGCAGTGCTACTTAACTTGAACTCTAGCAAGGATCCTCAGAACAGCAATAGCAACACTGGGGCTCTTGTGCTGAGATGAAAAAACATTAACTGCTGCTTCTCATCTTGATCTGTATGCCTAAGATCCCAAGTTTGAGGAGCAGTCATTGGACTTCAAGTATTTAGAATATATTTCCACTGAATGGCTGTTTTGTCAGAAAGAATAAACAGAGTCAAAGAGCTTCTAGGAAATTCAAAAGCAACATGGTAAGAATGGAAGTCCTTGAGCCATAACGTATGGCTAAAAATGTCACAATATGATGATTTGCATACACACACACACAGAGAGAGAGAGAGAGAGAGAGAGAGAGAGAGACAGAGAGAGA
>NW_026009052.1:0-3452 GCF_001458135.2 Marmota marmota marmota | reverse complement strand
TTGTGCACTGTTGGAAATGAAATGGCTTAGACACTATGGGAAAGATTTTGGAGGCCAAGTTCATAGCTGGAACGTACCAACCACTGGCCACAGGGGTGTGGCCTCCATCCCTGCAGCTTGGATGTTTGGCCTAAACTTTTGGCTTAGGGCATCCTGGTCTGGTTAAAAAAGAAGATGCTCTAGCTATCCTTGTTGTTCTTGTTATTATTATTATTAGGCACTGGGAATTGAACCCTAGAGCACTTTACCACTGAGCTCCAGCTCCAGTCTTTTTAATTTCTAATTTTGGGGGAGGATTTCACTAAGTTACTGAGGGTCTCACTAAATTGCTGAAGCTGGTCTTGAACTTGTGATCCTTCCTCCTCAGCCTCCTGAGTCACTGGGATTGCAGGTGTGTGCCACTGGGCCTGGCTATAGTCACTCTTTTTTTGGGTACTAGGGATTGAACCCAGAGGTACTTTACCACTGAGCTACATCCCCAGTCCTTTTTAAATTTTATTTTAAGGCAGAGCCTCACTAAATTGGGTAGGACCTCACTAAGTTGCTGGGGCTGCCCTCAAACTGTTGATCCTCCTGCCTCAACTTCCTGAGCTGCTGGGATTAGAGATGTGAATCAGCTGTGTCCTGCTCTAGTCACTCTTTTTAGTACTTGGCTCTTGTTTGCATCTTCTTTTTCAGGAGAATTTGTTGCAGGGTTTGTCCAGTTCAGGGTGTTTAATAATAAGAGAGCAGCCAACGTTCTGTGTGTTGGGGTGAGAGTCACTGTCTGCAACACGGAGCGCTGAGTTTCTGGGAGACAGCAGCCTGCACGCATGCGTGGGGCAGAGTGGGGGGGGGCATGCTGGCCTGTGCGGGATGTGCCATGTGTATCTAAATTGCTCTCTTCCCCACTAGGTCTCTTTACTCCTCTTTCCATTTTTCTTGATGTGTTATACATATAGTTGCCTTGGTGCTACATATTCCGACGCGCACATGACATATTCGGTCACTTTCATTTTACAGCACCTCTTTCCCTCCGCTCCTCCTTTCCCGTCCTTCCTCTACTCCACTGGTCTCCCTTCTATTTTCATGAGACGCCCCACTTTCCTCTGTATTCTCTTTAGCTTCCGCATATCTGGTTACTGTTTTGATGGTGAATTTGAATGGGGTCCATTTTATCAATGTTTTACTTTGTAGTTAGTATGACTTTGCTTTCTTTCTTCTTCCTTTCTTTTCTTTTTATAGAGGAGAGTGAATCCAGGGGTGCTCTATCACTGACCTACATCCCCTTTTTATTTTTTATTTTGAGACAGTGTCTTGCTGAGGCTGGCCTTGAACTTGCTATCCTCATGTCTCAGCCTCCTGAGTCACTGGAATCATATGCATGTGCCACCGTGTCCACTCAGTTTGTGTATCTTTAAGAAGTACTTCCTTGTGTTGTCGTCATCTATTGCCAAGATAACATCAGTATTGGAACAATTTTCATATTAACATCTAGAATACTAATCTTTATGTTTTAGGGGGTTTTGTCTTCAGTTTGGTAGAAGAGTGCACCATAGCTGTGGTGACCGAAGACTGTTTTGGGGGAGGTCTTGTGACTCCGAGGTAGGGAGAGATAGTCATCAAGAACAAGGACACTCACTCTTCCCTTCCCAAGTGGCTGAGGCATGAGGATCTCAAATTCAAGGCCAGCCTCAGCAATTTCCAGAAACCCTCAGCATTTGTGGTAAGACCCCATCTCAAAACAATAAAATAAAATAAAAAGGACTGGGGACGTGGCTCAGGGGTAAAGCACTCCTGGCTTTAACCTCCAGGGACAGACAGACAAAAAACCAACAAGCACCACAACACCTATCGCCCACGATCCACGCTGGCGATGGAATCAGGGTCACTCTGCGTCACTCTGCGTGGTTTGGGCAGGTGATGAAAAGGCCACATGAACACGAAGGTCCCTTTTTCTCAATTGTGGGAGGCGGGGTGGCTCTGCAACCTCAAGGGTCAGCTCCGCACTGGACACTGGACCTGGGCAAGAGGACAAGAGAGAGCGCACCCCGAACCCCTCTATTTATTAGGACAAAGACATTTGATAGAATATTCCACCCAAATAAGGCAGGGGATGATGTTTCAGAGGAGGGGCTGCCCAATCCCGTTGGGTGACACCCAAGCCCAGAGCAGAGGCACTTCCTTGCCCACTGAAGGGAAGGCCCATTGCTTCGCACAGTGTGCGATGCCAGTTCAATGTCCTTATTACTCAAAGCTGAGGGGGTGTGCCTAGCTCATGTGCAGGGCAGCCCCCGGCAAATCCTCCTCAACAAACACACCCCCAAACCATCTTATATTGCAAAAGATATTCTCATCTCACAATAAGGAATGGTCTGACCTGCAATGTCCATAGTGCTGTGGTTGAGAAACAAAGGCCAGCCAACATAGTGAGACCATCTCAAAAAAGAGACTGGGGATGTAGCTTGGGGTCGGATGGTAGAATGCATCTGAGTTCAATCCCCAAAACTAAAAAAAAATCTCAAGGTCAAGGTATCCATTGTGCAATACCAGGCAGTCCTTCACCTATCACCCCTTGGTCAGGGATCCTTAATCAGAAGGAGGAAGGATGACCAATGTATTTTTCTCCATAGTAATTTCATAATATATTTTTGGGTAAGCAGCAGATTTTATAATGGCAACATCAGGAGATAATTACAAGGCTTGTACAAGAGCATGTAAGTCTGACTCCAACTGGCTGAGCAGAGTGGATGAGTCTGATATCATTAGCACATAGGGACCAATATGAAGGGGGATGGAAGCAAGAATATCTTGTGTATCATAGTCATTGAGACAACTGGTAATGAACTGGGGCATTTCAGAGAGGATGATGACTTTTGCCTTCCAGAGAGGACTTAAGTTTGCTCCTGGCAGGTGCTCAGAGGTGCTAGTACTTAGGGATCACCTTAATTCTATTTTAAAATTAAGATGACTCAGAGGAAGCTGGGAATGTAGTTCAGTGGTGCAGTGTCTGCAGATCAGGCGTCAAGCCCTAGATTTAATCCTCAGCACCAAAACAAAAACAATAAAGTCTCTGGCTCTTCCTTAATTTGTATTAGTCTTAAGAACAGGACATTTCTGCACTAAAACTAAAATTTTCAGTTTTTTATCATATTTTTCGGTTATTTGTTTAAAAATATGTCTTCTGCTGGGTGTGGTGGTACATGACTATAATCTTAGGGACTTGGGATGCTGAGACAGAAGGATTGAAAGTTCAAACCAGCCTCAGTAATTTAGCAAGGGCCTAGGTAATTTAGCAAATCCTGTCTCAAAATAAAAAATAAAAATGGCTAGGCAATTCTGGTTAAGAAAAAAAGTGCCTTCTTTTTTATTATTTTGAACATACCAAACACTTAGTCTGTGTCTGATAACTCTGTTACCTGGATTCCTGTGTTTGTTACATCATCTGTTATTTCTCTTGGTTTCTGTCATTG
>NW_026009051.1:0-3452 GCF_001458135.2 Marmota marmota marmota | reverse complement strand
GGGGACCAACCCCTGATGGTGGGGTCAAACTGTTTGGATAGGAAGGCCACTAGTGCAAATGTGGGCCCATATTCCTGACCCTGAATGCCAGACTTTGTCCCTGTTTTTATATAGAGGGTGAAGGGTCGGGAGAGGTCAGAGAGATGCAGGGTGGGTGCCCAGAGGAGGGCCTTTTAAAGGGCTTCCCTACCGCTGAGAGTAGGGGTTCATCTTGGGGGCCCTTGGCCAGATTCCAGGCCCTGAAGTACCCAGCCAAACCCAAGAGGGAGAGTCATCTTTGGTCTTTGGTGTAGGTATAGACACAATAAGCTGTTTTCTGTCTACTGTAATGGCCTTTTTCCCTTGAGAGATAGAGAACCCTAGATACATGCTATTTGGGCCTTTTGTGGAGAGGTCTGATATCCCTTTAAGGCCAAGAAATTAAGTAGGAAAACTCTGTCATCTGTTGAGCACCCTTTGGACAGCTAGAAGAATTTGTTTGCAAGAGGTGCAGAGAGCAGGATTGGATCAGAGCAAGAAGAAAGCCTGGAAGAGATCCCTTAGAATGGAGGGATCCAGGGACCCAAAAAGGGGACATCTGCTTTGGTTGTCTAAGGGATAAGTGGGCCAGGCCTGGGTGCTATATTTGATCCAAGAGGCATTGTAGGGGAGAGTCGACCGGCAGAGAGGACACATTACCCATGTAAGGAGGAGGGAAGAGGACACAGAGAAGGAGGAAACTGATTTATTGGCAAAAGAGGCATCCCTGCTAGAGCCAAAAATCAGGAGTGCCTAAGTGGCAGGTTCGAGATGCAGAGATTGGTCATCACCGAATCCTGACAGTCGAAGCTCTCTTCCTGGATGGAGCCGGAGCCATGGGAGACCTTGGCCAAGGCTTTTTGGGACCCCTACTGGAGAGGCTGAATAGTCCCAGGGCCGGAAAGAGGGGAGAGGAAGGGGAGGGTAAGTGTCTCTCGAGCGGCCAAGTCTTAAGGTGAGAGGACTAGGACTTTCGAATCTGCCCAAGGAAGGAGTCCCTGAGGGCCACCATAGCCTTAAAGGCTGTGGTCGGGTGCTTTCCTCCCCGCAGGTGGGCAAAGAGATTTTCTGGACAATAGTCAACATATTGCAAGAGGGTGGATTCGGGGCACTGGGCATGAAAAGTTTGGAGGTTGGAGGCCAAGGTTTGTCCAAAGAGGTGTGGACTATTTTGAAATCCCTGAGGAAGGACAGTCCAGGTTAAAGGCAAAAAGATATCCTTTAAATCTATGACTGAGAAGTGGTGGCAGTGTGGAGGATCTGAGACAGCAGAGTGTATGGGTTGGGAACGAAAGGATGTATGTTGTAGGCCCAGAAGAACTTTATGGGCCTAATGGAACTGTTGGTGAGTCGTAGGTAGGACCCATTGTTTTTTTTTTTTTTTTACTGCTAGTATGGGAGTAAGGGGAATGAGCAGGATGGAGGTACCCCTTGCTAAGAAGGTCCTGAATAATCAGGAAATGGTGGAGAGGGTGTGGGTATCCCATACAATTGGGTCAACTAGGTTAGTATGGTGTTTCATGTCAGCCTCACAAGTGGAGCAGAATGGCCAGTTTTCTGCCAAAAGGGCCAGAAAAGATGAACAGGCTGATTCTGGGGCCTTACTGATGCCAGGAGCCCATATGTTGAATGTTGTATTGAATTTAGAGAGAATATCTCAGCCGAGCAAAGGAACTTGACATTGGGTCATAACTAGAAATGTCTGAGAGGTTGGGAAGTTGTCTATGGATCAGAGTAATAGAGGAGTCTTTCTTGGATAGATGGTCTTTCCTCCTACCCCGACAATAGGAGAGGTGGACGGCACTGTTTGCCCCCAGAATTCTGTCAGGACTGAGAAGGTAGCTCTGGTGTCAAGGAGAAAGTCAACCTTGCACCTATCCACCTGAATCCGCACCCTGGGTTTTTGTCTATTGATCGTTACAGCCAGGGACAAGGACCCAAGGCACCTTCAATTGCCATGCCCAGAAGGTCGGAGGGTTCCCTGGCCATAGGCCTCCTACGAGATCTAGGACAGTCAGAGCCCCAATAACCTTGTTGTTGACATTTAGGGCATGGGGTATGCGGAGTGTGTAGTGCGGGACATGCCCTGGCCCAATGTCCCTCCTTTCCACACTTGAAGCAGGCGCCCAGGGGGGGTTTCGGTGATGGGCGGCGACCCAAGGAAGCACCCTGCAGGACCTGGGCAAGCATCTGAAATTTCTCAGTCTGGGGGGTGGCAGGGCCTTGTTTGAGCTTTTTTAGTTTGGCCCAGATGTCAGAGTAGTTCTGCGAGAGGAAATATGTCATAAGGACATGACGGCCATCTGGGGTTTTGGGAGTTTGATCTGGGGCAGCAAGTGGCCCCAGAGGGTGAT
The DNA here is from genome assembly GCF_001458135.2 of Marmota marmota marmota. NCBI lineage: Eukaryota > Metazoa > Chordata > Mammalia > Rodentia > Sciuridae > Marmota > Marmota marmota. Next base: position 1,080 of record NW_026009051.1, on the reverse strand, counting down.
TGGGATTAACTCGGTGAATTTCATCTGCATGGGCTCTGGCAAGTTCCCAGACTCTGGTACGTTCCTCAAGAAGGAGAGTATTAGCCAATAACATGTAAGTGAGGCTATAAGCCTGGAGAGCCCTTTTGAAACTCTCTTTTGTGGTGAATCAGCCCAACCTTTGCTCGAGTTGCATGGGGTCATTCATAGAGAACAGGACATGTATCTGAATAATGTCCTCAGGTCCAGCAACCTCTCTTAAAGGGGCCATGATTTGTGGGACTAGGGGCAGGACCTAGTTTGGGGGAAACTAAAGATGTTGGCCGAGTCAGGGGGAGCATCTGAGGGGGTGGATGGAGCCAATGGGAGAGGTCTGTACGGAGGGGGTTCATCTGTCGGATAGGTAGGGGTGAGAATGAAGAAGAGAAAAAGCCTCAACATAGGGGATCTCCTTCCACTTTTTCAAGTGCTCACAGGAGTTAAGCAGATCTCTGAGAATTGCGGGATCTAGGGATCCTCCTGGGGGCCATTGATTTTGATTGTCTAATTGATAGTGAGGCCAATCTTGTGTGCAGAATTTAATAAGGGGGAGTCTGCAGGGAGGGAAGAAGAGGCCCCCATAGGTCAGGAGAGGGACAAGGGTGGTTGATAGAGGGGGGAATGCCTGTTCTTCCACCCCTCAGTACCTCCCACTCATGAACCGGGTTCCAGAGAGTCCACCGTGACCATGAAGGTCGTGGTGGGGTGCGTCCTCTCCTCCAGATTGGGCATCAGAGGTTTGCTGGATGATCACGGTCAAAGCCCCTGCGTAGCCCATCTGAAGTTGGATACCTGATAGGGGAACTCACCTACTGAAGATCTGGTGTTGTAAACAGCACTTGAAAGAGTGGACCAGGACAGCAAGCCTTGAGAGAGGGGGCCCTCGAGCAGCGAGGCATTCCCCCTCCCAGGTTTCAGCACCAATGAAAGAACCACCAAGGCTTGCCATTGGAGCAAATGCTGTTTATTGAGGAACAGCTCTGCATATTTGTAGAGCCAGGGGTGGTTTGACAGTTGGCATGGGGTGATTTTTGATTGGAGGGTAAGGATCAGGTGAGCCAG
>NW_026009050.1:0-3452 GCF_001458135.2 Marmota marmota marmota | reverse complement strand
ATATATATATATTTGATAAAAGAGTTTTATTAAATATGTAACCATGAACACAAGCACACAAATTAATGTTGAAAACTGTTTAATTTTTTTAAAATTTTAGATAGTTAAAAATACGTGGATGAGAAAATTGTTTAATCATGTGAATATTTTTTATAGATCTTGTGTTTCAAGATGTGAAAGAGAAATAAAATTTTAATATACATAATATAGCATAGCACATGTTTCTTAGGTAGGATCTCTTTAACTTTACAAACAATACATGTGATTACAAAATCAAATCATTATACAAGATGCATGAGTATCATAAAGATATGACCCAGGAAGTGTCATGCTCCCCTTCAGCAAACTCAGGTTCAATATAGACTCAACATCAAGTCCAGTTTAGGCCTCAGAAAACTAGTTGTGTTCATTCAACAATTTTTTTTAATACAAATCAATATTCCTGCATTTATCAAAGTAAAATTTAAACATTATTAATATGGAAATGGTCCTTTTGGAATAATTCTATAAAGGTCATTTAATAGTTTTCTTGAAACTTTGAAAATGAAAGACTTTTAAGAGTTATTCAAACAAGGTATCTTTGCTAGTAAAAACTCCAAAATATGATTGTTTACTTGATATAAATGACCTCATGAACTCTTTGAAATGAATGAATGAATATAGATAATTGTGTTTTACACCCTCAGCTATGACAGGCATTGGGTACAATCTATTTAGAATTGCTATAATGTAACATTACACTCTATTTTATGTCTAATGTTTTCATTCTAAGCATTTCTAAATTTCTCTGCTTAACAATTTTAAATTGAACTGTAAGGTAACAACATAATCTAGGTTACTGGAAGTCAATTAACTCTGCATGATACTTGAGAAAAATTGGCTTATACAATTGTAATTTCACAAAATAAAAAGCTTCATTTTTGTGTAGAAAGAGTAGCTCACATCAAGGTCTATTCTACTGGAATATGTTTTTGGATCCAACCACAGAAAATAAAAATACTTTTTTTTTCTCCTTTTACATTGTTGCCTCTACAGTATCCCCCTAGCTGAAGAACTTTCCACTAAATCTTGTAGCATGTTCAATGCTTTGAGTTGCTTTAGGGAATGCTGTTTTAAAAACGATTAAACCATTGATGACTTTAGCTTTTAACCTCAGTCATAAAATACAAGTGCTCTACTCTATCCCTACAATTTAAATGCAAATAATCTTTAAACAAAACTAATCTTGAGGGCTTTTGGATAGCGAATGATAAATGGAAGCGAATTTTATAAAGTGTGATAGTGAGCAACTCTGATTTCTTTTTCACATCAATCATCTCTCCATATGGATCAACAATTAAAATAGTTCAGTGCTTTGGAGAGAGTCAGAGAAAGCAAGTTCATCACTTAGCTGCCCGTGGCATTACCTTGGGGAGAAGCAAGCTGGTCCAAAGGGTAAGTGTTAATTGAAAAACGTGTAAAGGAAACTGAAGATCCTTTCTTTACGTTTGCTTACCTGCAGAGCCAAATCTGAGTTGTATCCAGGAAGCTTAATAGTTTTGTCTAAATGAGTGCAAGCTTAATACAAAGAAAGTATATAATAATTTAATGGAGTTATTTTATATTGAAGAAAGCAACTTTTCAAATATTACTTTCAGTAAAATTTATCATAATAAAAAATCACAATTCAGAAAGAAATTTTATCCTTTATAATTTAAATGTTTTATGGTCTTGTTTATATATAATTTACATAATAAATCTAAAAAGACAAAATTTGCATTCAGTATTTTCTTTTATTGCTGATTATTTTTTGATATATAGACAGTGATAGCAAATAAGTAAAAAAATAAAAAATAATAGGTAATAATGTATATTCTTTACTAGAAGTGTTTAGAGTTTTTTTAAAAAATTATTTATTTATTGTAATTTGTTACACATGACAGCATAATGCATTTCAATTCATAGTACACATAAAGAGCACAATTTTTCATGTCTCTGGTTGTAAACAAAGTAGTATCACACCATTTGTATCTTCATACATATACTTAGGGTAATGATGTTCATCTCATTCCACCATCTTTCCTACCCCATCCCCCTCTCTTCCCCTCCCTTTTGCCCTATCTAAAGTTCCTCCATTCCTCCCATGCTGCCCCTCCCCTCCATGTCCATTAGGGATCATCATCCACATAGCAGAGAAAACATTTGGCATTTGGTTTTTGGGGATTGGCTTATCCACTTCGCATGATATTCTCCAACTCCATCCATTTACCTGCAAATACCATGATTTTATTCTCTTTTAATTCTGAGTAGTATTCCATTGTGTATACATGTATACTATAGTTTTTTTTATCCATACATCTACTGAAGGGCATCTAGGTTGATTTCACAATTCAGCTATTGTGAATTGTGCTGCTAAAAATGCTGATGTTCTGTGCCACTGAAGTATGCTGTTTTTAAGTCCTTTGGGTATAAACCGAGGAGTGGGATTGCTGGTGGGACTGCAAATTGATGCAACCAGTGTGGAAAGCAGTTTGGAGATTCCTTGGAAAACCTGGAATGGAGCCACCATTTGACCCAGCTATCCCACTTCTTGGTTTATAACTAAAACTGGTTAGCATTTTTTGGGACAAGTAAAATATATATCGCACCTGGATTATTTTGTTGTATCAAATGTGAGGAAGTATTTAGAGGCTGATTAGGAAATATGAAGGACTACTAAGCATGAAGGACAGGTAAGTCAATTCGAAGGGCCCTAGCAGCCAGTTAATAGGATCATAATCTAAATTCATACTAACCAAAATGAGTGAGTGAATGAGTGAATAGCAGAGAAAGTAGATCTCTTTCTTGAAGGTCAGCTAGCAAAGATAAAAAAGAACTACAGAGTAGAAAATACCAATAGATGATAAGACTTACAAGACAAAGCTTGACAAAGAAATTTAGTTTTAATTATAAAAGAAAATAATAATTTTATAGTAAGGATACAAATATATTACCTGAACCAATCATCAAATTAATGTAACTATAATTGAATATGTTAATATAATTTGCTGGGAGCCATTAGCCAAGTAGGTATGACAATTTCCTTGCCAGCGTACCCCATGTTGCTTAGTGGAAGGACTCGTGGAAATAGGACATTTTGCAGTGACATTGCAGTTATGTGACCTTGCTCAAGGACCAGGGCGGATCCGGGATTAGGGTGTTCCCGGTTTAGGATAATCGGGTTTAGGGCGTTCCAGGTTTAAGATTATTCCTGCTGGGAATAGGGCATATCCTGCTGCCTGAGTTCCCCTTGAGTTCTCACGGGATTCAGAAATAAAAATTATAGCTAGTTCTCCAAGAGGTATATCAGTAATTTCACCTGGAGATAGAATAGCACAGTTGTTAATAATACCCAGCCTACATAATAAATTTCCTAGTCATAGTGTGGGCTCCCTTCATGCCGGAGAAAAACTAAAGATGTTATAGCTCATTGC
>NW_026009049.1:0-3453 GCF_001458135.2 Marmota marmota marmota | reverse complement strand
CAGCCACCTGTGCCTCTGCTAAGGCCCCAGCCTGCTGGTTATGTACCCCAACAGAAGAAGGCCAGGACACAATGCAGGGCAGCACCAGGCCTACAAACTAGGGGATATGTCCTATGCAGGACAGGTGGCATGCCCCCTGCCCAGGTGGCTTTCTTCTGAAGTCTTATGAGTGCTTTCTTTTATTTTATAACCAGAGTCATCTGTTCAGATCCTCTCCTAAAGGTAGAAGACACGGAAGTGGCCGGCTCCTCTCCATTTCCTCATTGTCACCTTCCTTAGAGTCCTTCTTACCTCTCTGCAAGCTTTCCCAGCACTAACTAGTGGCACTAGGGACTGAATTCAGGGGTGCTCTACCACTAAGGTATATCCCTAGCCCTTGTTATTGTGAGAGAGGATCTTCCTAAGTTGCAGGGGCTTCCCTGGAACTGATGATCCTCAGCTTTCTGAGTAGCTGTTTTAGGTGTATGCCACCACACCCTACAGCTTGATATGGGTGGCAATGACTTGAGAGTGTACAGTAGGACCCCATATTCCCAGTTTTGCTTTTCATGGTTAAGTGGAAAATTCCAGAAATAATTCACTATGTTTAACCCTTGCAGTGTTCTATGGAAGGAGTGGGGGAGGGATTAAACGTCCAAAACCTCCCCGTTGAGTCTGACGCAGAGGGAGCCCTCCCCAGCACCAAGCCTGCCTCTACAGGCACCTGGACCTTGGCCGTGCAGCCTCCAGAACTGGGCAGGACACATTTCTGTTGTTCACAAATCACCTGGCCCTGTGCCCCGTGCCCCGTGAGATGCCAGGGAACCTCTGGCCCATCCCAAATCTCTTCCACGAAGGAGCAGCCCCATCTGCTGAGGGGCCAGGAAGGTGGCCAAGGGCCACAAGACCTTCCAGAACATCAATCATGACTTATATTGACCTAGTCAGTGTGCAGCTTCTCAGAGAGCCAGAGGCTGCCAGAGTGGCCCAGGTCAAGGGTGTCAACGGGCAGGAGGTCCTGTCCAGTCTGGGCCAGGGCCCTCCGCATGCTCACTGTCCTCTACACGTGGCTCTCGCCTGGCCTCCTCTCTCTCCTAGTTACTCCAGCTCCCCCCTCCATTCGTCTCACATTCCTTTCCTCAACCAACATTCTAGCATCTTCTCTCTGCCCCTCCTCCACTACGGTGCTCTGGTTCCTTGAAGCACAGCTGGAAATGTCCTCAGGACAGATCTGCCTGTCCCTTCTGTTGTTCCCCAGGCGCCCTCCCACATTTCTTCTCTTCATGGACCCTACAGCTTCCTGCACAGGTTGAACCTCTCAGTGACACTCTGGAACTTTCCAGGGGACTTTTCAGGGAGATGCCCAGGGGTTCAGATTTGGGAGGAGCAGAACACCCTGAGCCATGGGGCCAGAATAGGAGCTGAGCTTTTCCTTCTGGAAGTTTGAAGCCCCGTCTTTACTCCATCATCCACAGGGACCAGGACGAAGCTCTGTGTGAGATGGTGGAACCACTAGACGGAGATCTGGAGGATGATGAAGAGCTGCTTTGGGAATATTTTGGAAAAGATATTTTGAATGAGTTCCCCAAGTGGAGACAGAAACAAGAAGAAGCCATTAAACAGCTCCGCGCCCTAGCAGACGAGGTGGACACCACCCACAAGATAACCAGCAAGGTCAACATAGTGGCCACCTCTGCTGCCATCCTCTCTGGGTTCCTGAGCCTTGCGGGGATTGCCCTCGCCCCGGTAACCGCAGGAGGAAGCCTGGGGCTTACAGCTGCTAGCCAAACTTTGGGGGCAGCAGCTGGAGTCACCAGTGCTGTGACCCACCTGATAGAACATTCCCTCAATAAAAAGGTCAAAGCCCATGCCCACCTCCTGCAGCCCTCCAGGGAGCCAGAGCTCGAGCAGGTGGATGGCGGGGGCACAGCCTGTCTCACAGCTCTTACTGAGATCCTCTCCAAGGTCAGAGAAACCATCCGTGTTCTCAAGAGGAACAAGCAAGCCTACCGGGCAGCCAGAGCCAAGCCAAGGTTGGCCAGGGCTGCCAAGGATCTTATAAAAGGTGGCCGAGTGTCAACCCGAACCACAAGGCATGTGCGAAGGGCCTTCGAGGGCACACCACTGGCAATGACAAAAACGTCTCTCTTGAAGGGAGGTGGAGCGGCCGCCCTCTTCCTTCTCTGGGATTTATACAATTTCTCTGAGGATTGGAAGAAACTGAAGGATGGAGACAGGGCACAGCTGGCAGAGGATCTAAGGGACTGGGCCCAGGAGCTGGAAGAGGAGGTGATAAGATACAGCCACTGCTTTGAGCGGCTGCGGCAGGTGAGCTCAGGATTTTGGAAGGGTGAGGAGGGGCATTGACCTAAATCCATGGAAACCAAGGTTGTCCAGAAAGGTTTAAGGGACAACCTGTGTAGTAGTGATGTTTGGCCTGAGGACATAGCATATGGTGGCCCTGAAGATCCAAACAGTATCAAGTAACCCTGGAGATGAGGCTGTCCTGCACAGACCTCGTCACCTGTTGCTTCTCCCTGAGACTCCTGGACCCTGTGCCAGGAAGAGGGTCTTCCTGATTCTACAGAGGAAGTCATGAGCCATAGGGAGTTCTCTGGGCTGAGTTATCTCCCCCTCACATTATTCATCAAAAGCCTAAGCCCAGTACATCTTGATGGGAGGGAGGGGAGGTGACAAGGGTTGGGTGCAGACCTAAGGACAGGCCCTATCTGATGAAATCAGTATCAATATAAGAGGAGGAAGAAACTAGAGAGAGTCCTCTCTGCCCTCCAAGCACTGTTAAACCAGGATGTAAAGAAAAGACCACCGACTCCAGTTGAAATCAAATTAAAGGAAGCTTGTAATTCCGACCGACCAGGCTGCCTCTCCTGAAACCCGTGGGAACCAAAGCCAGCCCCGCAGCTCTCTAGGAGCATGGCTTTATAGCACAGAAATATGCAAAAAGTGGGGGGCATCTTGAGAACTTACAGATAACAGAATTTTGACAAGAATAACACAAAGGCAGGTAGTAGCTTAATGGTCCAGCACTTAGGGGGTAAATTTAGATCCCAACTTCAGAATTTATGAGGCGCCACTAGAGTTTCAGAGAGGGTTGCTATCTGGTCAGGGAGAGCCAGGCACGGGTGAGTCCAAGGCACGGGCAGGCATTCCAAGCAAGTGTAGAAATCACAGTAATTTATAGTAAAGCCGAGATTAGCTTTTCATTTCTTTTGGGAGATGGCTCCCAATCTTAAGAGGGAATTAGGCTGGGTTTATCAGCACCACACGGAGAAGCCCTTTGAGGGCACAGAGAAGGCAGCCACCTGCCAACCAGAAAGAAGAAAGCCCCTGTCGGGAGCCCAGTGGGCCAGCACCTGACCTGGGCAGCACCCTGACCTGGCCAGCACCTTGACCTGGCCAGCACCTTGACCTGGCCAGCACCCTAACCTGGGCAGCACCCTGACCTGGGCCAGT
>NW_026009048.1:0-3453 GCF_001458135.2 Marmota marmota marmota | reverse complement strand
TTTTTTTTTTTTTTTTTTTTTTTTTTTTTTTTTTTTTTTTTTTTGCAGTTTTGGGACTTTACCCAAGGTCTTATATATGCTAGGCAAATGTTCTACCACTGATCTACATCCTCAGTCCTCATCTTATTAAAAACGTTTATTTTGATCACATAATGTATGTAGACATTATATATCTATATGTATGTGTATCAAATAAATTATGACCATAATTACCATGTGTCTGTAATTCCCCTTCTGTTTAGAAAACAGTAGAAAAAAGATTGCATGCAAAAAATCATACTGTTATAATGCCAATGGGAATTAATGGCATGAAATAAAATCTTACATTTAAAATTTAGAAGAAATGAAAATTAATATTTTTGTTTATTATTATTTGAAATTATTATTAAGCATTTTTGAACTATTTTCCACTTTAATTAAGATTTAATACTAGTGAAACTACAGCATAAACATGATTTGAAGTTAGTTGTTTGAAATTTACTTTAAAGGGAATATAGATTTGAGAACAAAACCTTACATTTGGAAAGATCACAAGAGACAGGATCATCTGAGGTTGTAAGTGAGATTGGTCACTTGAGACTTCAGCATACCATTAGTGAAACTTCTGAAAGCTCAAACCTTGTTGAAAACATGAAGTGTTCTCAGAACAACCAGCCTTTGTTCAGAACTCTATTTGGAATTGATGGAATCCTAGTGTAGGGATTCTGTTTTGTTGTTTCAAAGACATGCTTTCATTAAAGAATAATGACATGCATTTCTTCAACTTCTCTTTCAATGAGAGAAGTAGACAAAAAGTAAATGAATAAGCCCAAAGAACGATTGAATTTAGTAGTTGGTTTTGAAACCATAGATAAAACTCTTAAGTTGTATCTGTGATACATTATTGTAACCTTTCATAAATTTTTACATTAATAAATTTGTGCCTACATTAAAAGTACTTTGATTTCTTTGCTATTTCTTTTTTCAAGTATAGTGATGTAATCCCCATTTCTGTACATGACAGAATATTGTTCATGTCCCCAAAATAAAGTGTATATTAATAATAATTGATATGTATACTTATATGTCTTCCCATTTGGGTCCAATTTTATTGTCTAAATTGCAAGTCCCAGTTGGGTCATGATTACTGTTATAACTTCCTGTGTTAATCAAAATTTCCTGTTCACTGGTCTGAATATCTTGTGTTTCACCTACATCAATTCTAGCTAGAAATTATCCCTTAAATCCAGATGTCATCACTTATCTGTAGGAAGTTAGAAAATTCATGGAACTAGATAGTAACATTTAAATTTATCATAATTATTAATTATTATAACAATATGACATAGACAATTTGTTTCAGCTTCTGTGCAAGCATGCTATTTGATGAGTATAGACTTAAGTGCATATCTTGGTTCCACTATTTATGAATTGTGTTTCTGAGCAAGAAAGCTTCTTTAAACACTTTTCCCTGGTTTTCTCATACAACTGTTGTAGGATGTAACTCCGTCTTTCAATGCTTCTCATACAGTGAGCACTTGTTAAGGAATAGCTATTGTTGTTTCAGTTATTATTATTGTCATTAACTCTTCTCACATTGATACATTTGTGGGGTTAGTTGACCTATGACTTTACAGAAGCGGAGGTTTGAAATTGTTGACGTATTGTCCAATATCACAAAACTTTTAAGAGTATTTCACAAGTGTATGTGTATTCCTGTAATTATATAAATTGTTCTTAAATGGACTTGGAATTAAGCAAGTTACACTCCATTAGAAAAAGTCAAAACTTTTTTTATATATAATTTAAAAAATTGTTGGGCATGAGCTCTAAATTTAGTCCAACGTTTGCTATCACTTGAACCTTTCTTAGAGTACTTCAAGAGTTTTCCATGTACTTAAATGGTGTTTGTGTAATATAATAAATACTGAGCTCCCATTTTATATCTTTTCTCTGTATCACTTCAATATGATCCAGCGTGCAAGGGTAGTACTCTGCGAGTTTCAAGGAATATTAGCCTTAATATATGTTGAGCTATGATAGTTTTTCTCCGTGTACCTATCTTAGCATTGCTTCCAGGAACTTTGAGATTGCTGGAGATTTGTCTAAAAACCAATCCTTTAAAGACCATGTTTTTCTTTTCTATGTATTTAATAATTTTCTATTCCTTCAGGATGAAGTTAAATCCAACAGAATCATGTTACTTCTATGGCTTACACACTGCAGCATTATTCACTTATATTTTAAGCACATAGTTTATAAAAATATTTCATTTGTGTTCAGAAGTGAAATGTTACTGTGAACGTTTTGCTCTGTGTGTGTGCATTTGTGTGTAAGGAGTTGTGTTTCATGTTGTACATACAAAAGCTAATTTCTCACTCAGGGTTTTGTTATTACTATATTTTTGATATGAAATGCTCTCCACAGGATGATATAGTAAAAGCTTAGCTCCCATAATGTGGGACTATTGTGATAAAATGGAAACTTGAACAGATGGGATCAGGTCATTGGAAGCATGCCCTTAGGGGATACTGGGGCCTCAGACTTTCTTTTTTCTTCTCTTTGGTTTCCTGGCTGCTCTGAAGTGAGCAGCTTCTTCTGCCCCATGCTCCTGCCATGATGTTCTGTCTTACCACAGGTCCCCAACCTATAAGGTTAATCAGCCATGAAACCACCAGCTCTGTAAGTCAAAATAAGCTAATTTTAAGTTGATTATCTAAGGTATATTATAACATGAATGAAAAGCTGACTAACACAATCATGATAGCTTCTTTTCATTCCTTAGAAATTTTCTATTACATATATATGTATATATAATATTCTATTTTATATATATATATATATATACACACACACACACATACAAACATACAAAATAACACCAAAGGAAACAATCAACAGAGTGAAGAGACAATCTATAGAATGGGAGAAAATATCTGTGAACTATTTATCAAGTAGGAGATTGACATGAAGAATATGTTAGTAATTAAAATAACTGAGTCTAAACACAAATACTCCAACCAAAAATGGGATACATGTCCTGAGTAGACTTTTATCAAAAGAACATATACAAATAACCTGCAAGTATATATAAAAATATTCAACATCATTAACCTCCATTAAATGCAATAAGAACCACAATGGAATATATCACTCCAGTTTGGATGGCTATTATGAAGAAGATGAAAAATCACAAATGCAAAGATGAAGAGAAAGGACACTCTCACATATTGTTTATTTGAATTCAAATTAGCACAACCATATGAAAACAGTATGAAATTTCATCAAAAAATTGAAATAGAACTCTAGTTCTAATCTAGCACCCCCAATACCGTATAAAGGAAATGAAATTAGTATATGGAAAGACATCTGTACTTCCTTATTTATTACAGCACACAGTAGCAAAGATATGGAATCAAGTCAACCTAAATGTCCATTGTCAAATGAATAAATTATATATATATATATATATAT
>NW_026009047.1:0-3453 GCF_001458135.2 Marmota marmota marmota | reverse complement strand
TATATATATATATATATATAAATCCAGTCATTTTTTACACAAAAGCCAATGCCAAAAATAAAATTCATGTTTCTTTGTTGTTCTTTCCTAAAGATGTTAGCCACAATTGGCTTTTGTCTTCATGATGTTGTAATTAGTTTAAATAATGGAGGTAAGCAAATCAACATTAAAATAATTTCTCATGTTAAAAATGGTTTGTTGGGTTAATTATATGCCAAACTCAGACTCTTATAATAAATATGCTATTTTTTCTTTGTTCCTATTTTATCAGTTCAAAACTTTACAGCCTTTCACAGGGCATAATCCACTTGATATTGATAAATAATCAGCTGTTTTTTCCTCTGATTGGAAATAATTCCATTTTAGGTCAATGAAAAGGCTGTACCCCACTTGCAAAGACAGAAGAAAACTTAATAGTGGTGAGTTAGCTGATTTGCTTGCTTGGGGATGTGACCAGATGCTTCTCTTAATAATAAATGAAGTCATCACTTTTAGAAACCAGGGAAATAAACTGAAATAATTATGTTTTCAGTTTTGATTTAACTGAAAAGCAGTTAATGGGAGGGGCACAAGCATTCTCTCAACTGAAACAAGCTGTAGTTCACTGACAACCAGGTCAAGTGTGTATTTTTCATAGTGGCCTAATTTATTGATATAAATATCCACTCAAGTGGAGAAGACCTCAGAGAGCTTTAATGCAGAAGCACCAGAAGAAAATTCTAAAAGCTCAGTGTTCATAGTAAACATATGGCACTCAAATTTTGGACACTGGTGTGATATTATTACTGATTTCTGACCATGCCTCCTATTAAAAGCTAACACTTATTGAGCACTTAAATTCTTGCTTGCTCTCTGATTATATTAAACATTACTTTTAGTCCTGAAAATATACCTGAGAGAATACTGATGCTATAATTATCCCTATTTGAAACATAAGGGAACTGAGATGTATTCACTTTCCCAAGGTCACATAGTAAGTGACAGATCTTAGATTTCTATAGTCATTATGATTCAAACCCTTAGGTATTTTTTCTTTTAATCCTGTGATTCTGATTTCCTGTGGAATTATTGTTAAACCCACAATTTATATAAAGGAATTCATATTTAAACTGCATATTTGATTTAATAAATATTTTTATGAGAAACAAAGCAATTATTTATATCTGCATATAGCATAGCAGTCTCAATCGAGTACCTATATATTTAAGATCTTAATATCCCACAAGGCATCATTAAATGTACCTCATAAATAAGAAGTAATATTTATTTTTTTCTGATATTATAAATTAGTATGGATACCAAATAATAATAACTCTGGGCCACAATTCACAATTGTGTATTGTGGGTCTGACTCAAGTGGGAACTATTGATATTGCTACTGTGTAACTGAGATTATACACTATTAAATGGTAAGCATCAAACTTCTGTGTACATGCTTCCAGGAATTTGTAGGGTTTTGATTTAAAAAGACAACTGAAGCATATATCTTTTCTATGTATTTTACAATGCACCAAAGGCCAAAAAAAAAAAAAAAAGTATTTTCCCATTTCTAATTAGGGGATAGAAGTAAGAATTAAGCACAATGTAATTCTTCAAAGTCAGGGCTTTAAATATCAAAACCAAAATCTAAGTGTATCAGTTGTGAGATTTTAGATCTTTTTGGGGAAGTTACAGTTAATCTGTTTGATTTCAGAATCATTTTTTGTTTTGTTATGTTTTGTTTTTTTAACTAGAAGGAACTTAGCTAGCCGTTTTATATCACAGTTTCCTATTTATAAAATGAGGGTAATGAAAGTACCTATGTCATAATTAATTTTGAGAATTTAGTACTACAGAAACCCCTTAGCACAGTGCTTATGACATAGGATAGTAATTAGTGTTCAATGATAACTGGTTTTAAAACAAAATTACCAACATGGCAGAAGTAATGGCTTATTTTATTAATAATGTTTATAATGATGAAGTAAACTCACAGAAAAATATTACCAAAATGAAAACAGACACAAAATAAATAGGAAAAATAATGAGTAGCTAAATGTGTTGAATCCCAAAAAGATTCAATCTGTCACAAAATGATTAAAAATAAGATTTTTTAATGCATCCACTAAACAAAATATGATTTAATAACACTTTTATTGGAGAGTGTTGAATAATATGATTTAAAAAATTTTTTTAGTTGCTGATGAGCTTTTATTTTTATTTATTTATTTATATATGGTGCTAAGGATCGAACCCAATGCATCACACATGCTAGGCAAGTGCTCTACTACTATTGAGCCACAACCCCACCCCCATGATGGTGACCTTTTAACTGTATAACTGCTGGAAAAATATTAGGCAATCTGTATCAAGATCCATTTTTTAATTAACTACCTTTGATCCAGTAATCCAGCACTGTGGATCTTATTTAATGAAATTACTCCCAATATAGAAATAAATGCAAAATAATACTTTAATTAGGGAATTTTTACATAAATGAATTTATTTACAAGTGAATATTGTACCCACTAAAAACAAACAGTACAAAATATTGAGACTCATAAGGAAACTCTTTTGAGTTTTGAGTAAAAAGGGAAATAAAAATTGTAAGTTTGTAAAGAAGGCAAAAGGAATCTTAGAATGAGGTAAAACATTACATCATAGTGGATTTATTAAATTGATAGCATTGTGAGTGACTTTTTTCTTGTTTTTGCTGTCTTCTGTGATCTTCTTTCAATATTTTTAAAAGTTGTTTTTAAATACATTAAATAATAAAATTATTTCAAATAAATCTTTAATTATTTATATTTTTTTCATTGAAAAGTTGTGAGAAAACACAGTGGCAATCCAAAGAGAAAGTCTAACCCAGAATTATCTGAGAACTAGTTTTTAAAATCTCAAAACTAATCATAAATTCAAATCACAGATTTTTGTCTTATATTTAGAGTATAAAATGTTATGAATTGAAATTATTGACAAGAAAATGCAAGACTTTTACGTGAATTGAAAGTAGGATTATATAAGAACAAGCAAGGCATATGTATTAAACATGTTATATGTGAGTAAAAATGATGTAAAATAAGATTTTATTGCTTAAGAACTCTTAAGTGAAAACAATGTGTTCCTTCATTTAATGTCAAAAATAAAGCATTATGCTCTACACAGGAGACAAAAATTTAAAAACTTAACTGTGTACTTCCAATTAATTTGGGGAACACAGGAGGGAAAATTTAGCTCAGTTTAACATTTAGATACTACTTTGTGGAGGTGATGATACCTTGGCCAAGTCTTGAAGGATGAGAAAAGTTTACCAAAACAAAAGTACTAAGATGCAGAGAACACAGCGTGAACAGAGACACTGAAGAAAGAAGCACCATAGTGTACTTCCACAGAGAAGAGACGCCTCAGGATTATCAAAGGCGACACTGGGTTCAGTATTACCTAGAGATAAAGGCAGAGAGGGGGGGGGGGGCA
>NW_026009046.1:10344-44828 GCF_001458135.2 Marmota marmota marmota | reverse complement strand
TTATGGTTATGATTAGGGGTAGGTTTTGGGTTAAGTTAGTTATAAAGTTAGGGTTATGGCTAATGTAAGTACTAGGGTTATAATTACAACTAATTTTAGTGGTTTAGGGCTAGGTTTACTGTTAGGTTCAGTTTAGGTTTAGGGAGATGTTTAGACCTCGGGTTAGTGTTATGGTCAGAGTAAGGGTCAGGGTTAGTTTTAGGGTTTGGCTTAAAACTCGAATTAGGGCTTGGGTTAGGGCTAGGTGTAGGGTTAGGGCTTGGTTTAGGTTAAGGGTTAGGGTTAGAGCTTAAGCTCGGTTTGGTTTTAGGGCTAGGGTTAGGGTTAGTGAAATTTTCAGAATTAGTGTTAAGGTTAGGGCTAGTCTTAGATTTAGGCTTAGGCTTCTGTTTAGGGTTAAATTTAGACTTAGATTTTTATCTAAGGTTAGTGCTAGGGCTAACAATAGGACAACGATTAGGACTAAGATTTGGGAGAGGGTTAGTTTTATGGGAAGGGATAGGATTAGATGAGTGATAGGGTCAATGTGAGAGTTAGAGTTATTCTTAGGGCTAGGGTTAGCGTTAGGGTTAGGGATAGGGCTAAATTACGGCTAGGGTTAGTGTTAGGGCTAGGGTTAGAGCTAGTTTTAGAATTAGCATCAGGTTTAGGGCTAGTTTTAGGCTTAGGCATTGAGTTAGGATTAGATTTAAAGTTAGGTTTTGATCTATTGTCAAATCTAGGTCTAATGATAGGGCAATTGTGACGACAAGGGTTAGGGTTAGAGTTAGGGTTATGTTTAGGGTAAGGGATGCGATTTTGGCGAAGTTTAGGGCTAGAACAAGGGTTAGTATTAGGGTTAGGGTTAGTTAGTGTTAGCGGTATGATTAAGGCTAGGTTTATGGCTAGGATAAAGTTTAGGGTTTGTGTTAGGGTTAGGAATAGTATTAGGGCTAGGGCTAATGTCAGGTCTAGGGTTATAGTTAGGGCTAGATTTAGTGTTAGGTTTATGGCTTGGTCCAGTGTAAGGGTTAGGTTTAGGGTAAGATTCAGGTTTATATCTAGGGTTATTTTTAGGGTCAGGGTTAGGTTAGAGTTTAGGTTTGGGTTAGGTTAGAGTTTAGGTTTAGGGTAATGACAGGGTTAGTTTTAGGGTTTAGGTTTGGTTTAGTGTAATGGATAGGGTTAGGATTAGGCCTAGAGTTAGCTTAAGGGTTAGGGTTATTGTTAGGGAAATGGAAGGATTTAGACCTATGGTTAGGGCTTGGGTTATGTATAGGATTAGGGCTAGTTTTTGGTTAGGATTATGTTTATGTTTAGGGTTAAAGATAGGTTTAGGACTCAGTTTAAGCTAGGTTTTGGGTTAGGTTAGAGCTAGGTTAAGGCTACAGCTAATGTATGAAGTAGGGTTATGATTAGCGCTAGTTATAGGGTTAGGGTTAGGGCTAGGTCTAGTGTTAGGTTGAGGTTTATGGTGATGGTGATGTTTAGAGCCAGGATTCGAGTTAGGGTAAGAATCAGGGTCAGGGTTAGTTTTTGGGTTAGGGATAGGACTAGAATTAGGGATATGGTTAGGGCTAGGTGTAGGGTTAGGGTTTGGGTTATGGATTAGGGTTATGGCTATGGCTCGGTTTTGTTTTAGGGCTAGGAAGAGTGTTAGGGCTAGTTTTAGGATTAGCGTTAGCATTAGTGCTAGTGTTAGGTTTAGGTTTAGTCTTAGGTTTAGGGTTAGCTTTAGAGTTAAGGTTAGATTTAGGGTTATGGCCAGGGCTCTGAATAGGGCTAGGGTTAGACCAAGGGTTAGACCTAGGATAAGTGTTCTAGTAATGGATAGGGTTAGAACTAGAGTTAGGGTTAGGGTGAGAGTTAGAGTTAGTCTTTGGGCTAGGGTTAGGGTTAGGGATAGGGTTAAATTAGGGCTAAGATTAGGGCTAGGATTATGTTAGGGTCAGGTCTAGGGTTGGGGTTAGGGATAAAATTAAGGCTATTTCTAGGGCTAGGATAAGGGCTAGGGTTTGTGTTAGGGTTAGGGCTAGGATTATGGCTAAGATTAATATCAGGTCTAGGGTTAAGGTTAGGAATAGTTTTAGGGTTAGGTTTATGGCTAGGTCTTGTGTAAGGGTTAGGTAGGGTAAGAGTCAGGTTTAGAGCTAGGGGAATTATTAGGGTGTTAGGGTTTGGTTTAGGTTTGAGTTTAGGTTTAGGGCTCGAATTAACATTAGGTTTAGGGTAAGCATAATGATAGGGTTAGGTTTAGGGTAATTGATAGGTTTGGGGAAAGCAATAGAGTTAGGGTTAAGCCCAGGGTTAGCATTATGGTAAGGGTTATGTTCAGGGTAATGGATACAGTTTTAATTAATTTTAGGGTTAGGGTTATGGTTAGGATTAGGTCTTGTGTTAGGGTTAAGGTGAGGGTTAAAACTAGGATTAGGTTGAGGGTTATGTTTAGCATAACGGTTAGGTTCTGAGCTATGGCTAGGGCTAGGTTGAGAGTTAGGTTCAGAGTTAGGTCTAGGGATAGGATTATGGTACATTTGGGGTTAGCGTTGGGGTTAGGGTAAGACCTAGGTTTAGTGTTAGGGTAAGAATAAGGGTAAGGGTTAGGGTTATGTTTTGGGATAGTGTTAGAGCTAAAATGAAGGCTAGGATTACGACTATTAATAGGGTTAGGGTTTTGGTTAGTCTAAGGACTAGGGATAGGTCTAGGTTTACTCTTAGGTTTAGGGTTTCGCTTAGGGTAAGGGATTGATTTAGATCTAGGTTTGGGGCTATGGTTAGGGTTATAATTAGAGTTAAAACTAGGTTTAGGGCTCGGTCTAGGGCTAGATTTTTTGTTAGGTTTAGGGCTAGAATTAGAGTAATGGCTAATGTAAGAACTAGGGTTACCATTAGGGTTAGTTTTAGGGTTAGTGTTAGGGGTAGTTTGAGTGCTAGTGTTAGGTTTAATGTTAGGGTGATATTTATAGCTACGGTTCTTGTTCGGATAGGAGTCTGTGTCAGGGTTAGTTTTAGGTCTAGGGTTAAGACTCGAATTAGTGCTATTTTTAATGTTAGTGTTCAGTTTGAGTTTAGGACAGTGTTTAGAGCTAGGGTGAGTGTTAGGATATGAGTCAGGGTCAGAATGAGTTTTAAGGTGAGGCTTAGGACTCGAATTAGGGATAGGTTTAGGTCTAGGTGTAGTGTTAGTGTTTGGTTTAAGTTAAGGTTTAAGGTTAGGGCTATTACTCGGTTTTGGTTTACTGCTAGGATTAGGGTTAGGGCTAGTTTTATGATTATCATTAGGATTAGGGCTAGTGTTAGTGTTAGGCTTAGGCTTAGGTTTAAGGTTATATTTAGAGTTAGGGTTAGGGCTGGGACTATCTTTAAGACAAGTGTTAAGGCTAGTGTTAGGTTTACGGTCGTGGATAGGGATAGAACTAGGGATAGGGCAAGAGTTAGAGTTAGTCTTAGGGCTAGGGTTTGGATAGGGCTAGACATAGATAAATTAGGGATAGGATTAGGGCTAGGTTTTGTGTTTAGCTTAAGCCTAGGGTTAGGGGTAGGTGTAGGTTTAAATTTAGGGTAAGGGATGACATTATAGCTAGGTTTAAAGGTAGGGTGAGCGTTAGAATTAGGGTTAGATGTAGGGTTAGAGTTAGGGTTATTATTAATGCTAGGATGAAGGCTAGGTGTGTTTTTCGGGTTTGGACTAGGATTAGGGCTAGGGCAAATTTCAGGTCCAGAATTATGGTTAAAGATAGTTTTAGGGTTATTTTTATGGCTACGTCTAGGCTAAGGGTTAAGTGTTGGGTTATGGTCAAGTTTAGAGCTGGGGTATTATTAGGGTCAAGGTCTGGGTTAGGGTTTGGGATAGGTTAAGATTTCAAGTTTGGGCTTGAATTAGTTTTAGAATTAGGGTTAGGGTAATGATAGAGTTAGGTTTAGGATTCAGGTTAGGTTTAGGGTAATGGAAGGGTTAGGATTCGGGATATGGTTAGGTTTATGCCTAGGGTTAACATTATGGTTAGGGTTATGGTTATGTTAATGGATAGATTTAGAGATAAGTTTAAGGCTAGAGTTATGGTTACAATTAGGCCTAGTGCTAGGGTTAGGTCAGGTTTAAACCTAGGGTTAGGGATTGGTTTAGGGCTAGGTTTTGGGTTATGTTAGGGCTAGGGTTAGGGTTACAGCTAATGCAAGTACTACGTTTAAAATTAGGGCTAGTTTTAGGGTTTTAGTGCTAGGTTTAGTGTTAGGGTTAGGTTTACAGTTAGGGTGATGTTTAGAGCTAGAAGTGTTAGGATCAGTGTCAGGTTCAGGGTTTGTTTTAGGTTTCAGCTTCCAACTCGAATGAGGGCTAGGGTTAAGTCTAGGTTTAAGGTTAGGGTTTGGTTTAGGTTAATGGTTAGAGTTACAGATATGGCTCAGTTTTGTTTTAGGGATAGGGCTAGGGTTAGGGCTCATTTTAGGATTAGTGTTATGGTTTGGGCTATTGTTAGGGTTAGGCTTAGGCTTCGGGTTAGGGCTAGATTTAGAATTACGTTTTGCCTAAGGTTAGTGCTAGGGATAAGGATAGCACTAGGGTTAGGGCTAGGGTTAGGGTTACTGTAAGGGATGGGAATAGAACGAGTAATAGGGCTAGTGTGAGAGTTAGAGTTAGTCTTAGGGCTAGGGTTGGGGTTAGGTTTAGGTATAGGGCTAAATTATGGCTAGGGTTATGTTAGGGCTAGGGTTAGGGCTAGATTTAGAATTAGGCTTAGGCATCAAGTTAGGGTTAGATTTAGAGTTAAGTTTTGATTTAAAGGTAGTGGTAGGGCAAAGGATAAGGCAAGGGTTACCACCAGGGTTAGGGTTAGATTTAGGGTTTATTTTAGGGTAAGGGATGTGGTTATAACTAGGTTTAGGGCAAGGGCAAGGGTTAGTATTAGGGTTAGATCTATGGTTAGGCTTAGGGTTATGATTAAGGCCATGTTTAGGGCTATGATGAGGAGTAGGATTTGCTTTAGGTTTATGGATAGTATTAGGGCTATGGCTAATATTAGGTCTAGGGTTACAGTTAGGGATAGATTTAGTGTTAGGTTTATGACTTGGTCCAGTGTAATGGTTAGGTTTTTGGTTAGGGTCACGTTTTGATTTAGGGTGGAATCAGTGTCAGGATTAGGGTTTGAGTTAAGTTAGTGTTTAGGTGCAGGGCTCAAGTTAGTGTTAGATTTAAGTTTAGGGTAATGAAAGGGTTACAATTAGGGTTTAGGTTTTGTTTAGTGTAGTTTATAGGGTTAGGGTTAGGCCTAGGGTTTTCAGAAGGGTTAGGGTTATCTTTAGGGTTGTGGATAGGGTTAGCCCTAAAGTTAGAGCTAGGTTCATGTATACGATTAGGGCTAGTGTTTGGGTTATGGTTAGGTTTAAGTTTAGGGTTAAAACTAGGTTTAGGACTCGGATTAAGACTAGGTATTGGGTTAGGTTAGGGCTAGGGTTAAGGCTACCACTAATGTATGAAGTAGGTTTATGATTGCATCTAGTTATAGGGTTAGAGTTAGGTCTAGGTCTAGTGTTAAGGTTAGGTTTACGATGATGATGATGTTTAGAGCCGGGATTAGTGTTAGGGTCAGAGTCAGGATCAGTGTTAGTTTTCTGGTTAGGGTTAGACTATAGTTAGGGATAGGGTTAGGGTTAGGTGTAGGGTTAGGGTTTGGTTTAGGTTAAGGGTTAAGGTCAGGGCTATGGCTTGGTTTTGTTTTAGAGCTAGGGGTAGGGTTATGGCAAGTTTTAAGATGAGTCTTAGGGTTAGGGCTAGTGTAAGTGTGAGATTTAGGCTTAGGTTAAGGGTGAGTGATAGGAATAGAGTTATGGCTATATTCAGTCTTAGGATTAGGGTTAAATTTAGAGTTAAGTTGAGATCTAGGTTTTGAGATGGGGCTAAGTATAGGGCTAAGGTTGGAACTAGGTATAGAGCTAGTGTGAGAGTTAGTCTTAGGGCTAGGGTTAGGTTTAGGGCTAGAGCTAAATTAGGGCTTGGGTTAGGGCTAGGGTTAGTGTTAGGTTTAGGCCTAGGGTTAGGGATAGGGTTAGTTTTGGGTTTAGGCTTAGGGTTAGGGTAAGGGATGGGAATATAGCTAGTTTTAGAACTAGGGTGAGATTTAGGGTTAAGGTTAGGTTTAACGTTAGTGTAGGTTATGATTAAGGCGAGGTTCATGGCTAGGATGTTGACTAAGTTTTGTATTAGGGTTAGGGCTAGAATTAAAGCTAGGGTAATTTCAGGTCTAGGGTATGGTTAGGGATAGTTTTAGGGTTAGGTTTATGGCTAGGTCTATTGTATGTTTAGGTTTCTTCCTAGGGTCAGGTTTAGAGCTATGGGTATTATTAGAGTCAGGGTCAAGGTTAGGGTTAGGGTTAGGTTAAGGTTTAGGTTTAGGGCTCAAATTAGTCTTATGTTTAGGGAATGAGTAATGACACAGTTAGATTTAGGGTTCAGGTTAGGTGTAGGTTAATGAATTGGGTTAAGGCTAGTGCTAGGATTAGGGTTCTGCCTAGGTTTATCATAAGGATTATTGTTATCTTAGGGTAATGAATAGGGTTAGAACTTGGGTTAGGGCTAGGGTTATGGTTAGGAGTAGTTCTAGGGTTAGTATTAGGGATATAGTTAGGGCTAGGGTTATTGTTAGGATTAGCTTTAGGCTTAAAGCTAAGGTAGGGCTTGGATTAGGGCTAGGTTTTGTGATAGGGTAGGGCTATGGCTAACGTAAAAAGTAGTGTAATGATTAAGACTAGTTTTATGGTTAATGTTAGGGCTAGGTGTAGTTTTAGGGTTAGTTTTAGGGTTAGGGCGAAGTTTAGAGCTAGGGTTAGTGTTAGTGTCAGGGACAATGTTCGCGTAGGGCAATGGTTATGTTTAAATCCAGAATTAGGACTAGGGTTAGGTCTAGAGGTAGGGTTAGAGTTTGGGTTAGGTAAAGGGTTGTTGTTAAGTCTAGGTCTAGTTTGTCTTTAGGTCTAGAGCTATAGTTATGGCTAGATTTAGGATTAGGTTTAGGTCTAGGCTAGTGTTAGGGTTAGGTTTAGGTATAAGGTTATCAGTAGGGCTAGTGTTAGGGTTCAGTTTAGGGTTAGGTTTAGATTTAGACCTAAGATTAGTGTTAGAGTCAGAATAATAATCAGGGATAGGGTTAGGGTTTGGGTTATAGTTAGATCTAGAATGAAGGCTAGGGTTAGGACTAGTTATAGAGTTAGGTTTTGGTTAGGCTAAGGATTAGTGCTAAGAATACGGTTAGCATTAGGGTGAGGGTTTGGTTTAAGGTAAGGGATTGGGTTAGAGTTAGGGTTAGGACTAGGATTAGAGTCAGGTTTAGGGTGAAAACTCGTGTTAGGGCTTAGATTAAGGCTAGTTTTGTATTAGGGTTAGGGCTAGTGTTATGGTTATGGCTATTGTAAGAAATAGGGTTACAATTAGGGTTAGTTTTAGGGTTAAGTTTAGGGCTAGGTCTAGTGTTAGGGTTAGGTTTAAAGTTAGGGTGATGTTTAGAGCTAGGTTTAGTGTTTGGATATGAATCAGGTTCATGGTTAGGCTTAGGGTTAGGGTTAGGTTTCAAATTAGTCCTAGGGTTAGGGCTTGTGTAGGGTTAGGGTTTGGTCTAGGGTAAGGGTTATTGTTAAGAGTATGGCTCAGTTTTGTTTTAGGGCTAGGGCTAGGGCTAGGGCTAATTTTAAGATTAGCATTAGGGTTAGAGCTAGTTTCAGGGTTAGGCTGAGGCATCAGGTTAGGGTTAGTTTTAGAGATAGGTTTTGATCTAGAGTTCGTGCTAAGGCTAAGGATAGTGCAAGGGTTATGACTAGGGTTAGGGCTTGGGTTAGGGTTATGGTAAGGGATAGGTTTAGAAGTAGGGATAGGTCTTGTGTGAGATTTATAGTTAGTCTTAATTCTAGGGTTAGGGTTAGGGTTAGGGATAGGGCTATATTAGGGCTAGGATTAGGGCTAGGTTTAATGATAGGGTTAGGGCTAGAATTAGGGTTATGATTAGGGCTAGGGCTAGGGTTCGGGTTAGGGTAAGGGTTAGTGTTTAAGCTATGGTTAGGGCTAGGGGGAGTGTTAGGTTTAGTGTTATGTCTAGGTTGGTGTTATGGTTATGTTTGCAGTTAGGGTTGGGATTAGGGCTAGGGTTTTCATTAGGGTTAGTGTTAGTTTTAGAGTAATGTATTGGATTAGATGTAAGATTAGGCTTGGGGTTAAGTTTAGGTTATAGTTAAATTTAGGTTTAGGGATAGGTTTGGCTTTGATTCATGGTAAGGTTTAGGGTTAAGTTTATGGCAAGTGTTAGGTTGAGGGTTAGGTTTATGATTAGGGTTACAAATAGGGTTAGGTTTACGGCTAGGGCTATTATTAGTGTTAGGGTTAGGGTCAGGTTAATGTTAGGGTTAGAGCCAGTATTAGCACTAGGGTTAAGGTTAGGATTATGGCTAAGGTTAGGTTTATGTTTAGGAATAGGGTTAGGGTTATGTTTAGGCTAAGGATTAAGCTTTGAGCTAGGGTTATGTCTAAGGTGAGGGTTAGGGTTAGGGCTACATTTAAGATTATGTTTATGTTTAGGGTAGGTTTAGGCCTCGGATTAGGGCTAGGTTTTGTGTTAGGTTTAGGCCCAGGGTTAAGGCTATGTGTAATGTAAGATGTAGGGTTCTGATTAGAGCTAGTTTTAGGGTTAGGGTTATGGCTATGTCTAGTGTTAGGTTTAGGTTTGGTGTTAGGTTCAGGTTTAGAGCTAGGTTTAGTGTTAGTGTTACGGTCAGTGTTCAGGTTAGAGTTAGGTTTAGGGTGAAAGCCAGAATTAGGACTAGGGTTATGTCTAGGGATAGGGTTAGTATTTGCTTTAGGTTAAGGATTATGTTAGGGCTAGGGCTCAGGATTTTTTTAGGTCTAGGTCTAGAGTTATGGCTATATTTAGGATTAGGCTTAGGTCTTGGGCTTGTGTTATGGTTAGGTTTAGGTATACATTTACTAGTAGGTCTAGTTTTTGGTTTGGTTTATGGTTAGGGTCAGATTTAAACTGAGAGTTTGTGTTAAGGTAAGAAATTCAGTTAGGGTTAGAGCTAGAATGAGGGCTAAGGTTAGGACTAGTAATAGGGTTAGGGTCTGGATTAGGCTATGGATTAGGTTTAGGACTAAGGTTAGCATTATGGATAGGGTTTGGCTTAGGGTAAGTGATAGAGTTAGAGCTAGGGTTAGGACTAGGTTAGGGTTAGGGTTAGGGCTAGGGCTAGGTTTAGGTTTAGTTATACATCTAGGGTTAGGGCTCAGATTAGGGCTAGTTTTATGTTAGGTTTAGGGCTAGGGTTAGGGCTATGGCTAATATAAGAACTAAGGTTATGATTAGAGTTAGTACTTGGTCTAGATCTAGTATTATTGCTATCTTTAGGGTTAGTGTGATATTTATAATTAAGGTTAGTGTTAGAATATAAGTCAGGGTCAGGGTTAATTTTAGGACTAGGACATGAATTAGAGGTAGAAGGTTATGGCTAGGTTTAGGGTTAGGATTTGGTTTTGGTTAACATTTTAGGATTAGGACAATGGCTTGGTTTTGTTTAAGTGGATAAGGCTAGGGTGACGGCTAGTTTTAGGATTAGTGATAGTGTTAGGTCTAGTGGTAGGTTGAGGATTAGGCTTAGGGTTAGGGTCAAATGTAGAGTTATGGTTAGATCTAGGGTAGGGTCTAGGGCTAGGGTTAGGGCTAAGGTTATGGCTTGGGTTAGGTTTATTATAATAGATAATGTTAGAACTAGAAATAGGGCTGGGGGAGAGTTAGAGTTAGTCTTAGGCCAAGGTTAGGGGTAGAGTTAAGGTTAGGGCTAAATTAGGGCTAGTATTAGTGCTAGGGTTAATGTTAGGGTTAGGCCTATGGTTAGGACTGGAGATATAGTTAGTGTTAGGTTTAGGGTTAGTGATAGGGTTAGGAGAAAGGATGGGGTTATACCTAATTTCAGGTCTAGGGCGAGGGTTAAAATTAGAAATGGGGCTAGAGTTAGGGTTTGGTTTAGGATTAAGGCTATGTATAGGCCTAAGATGAGGACTAGTGTTTGTGTTAGGGTTAGGGCTAGGATTAGGGCTGGGGCTAATGTCAGGTCTGGGTTCATGTTTATGGTTAGTTTTAGGGTTAAGTTATGGCTAGGTCTAGTGTAAGGGTTAGGTTTAGGTTAAGGGTCAGGTTTAAAGCTAGGTGTATTATTAGGGTCAGAGTTTGAGTAGGGTTTGGTTTAGGTTAAGATTTAGGGATAAGGCTTGAATTAGTGTTAGGGATAGGGTTAGGGTTTGGGTTAGGGTAATTGATAAGGTTAGGTTCAGGGTTCAGGTTAGGTTTACAGTAATGAATAGGGTTAGTGTTAGCAGTAGTTAGCCTTAGGCCTAGGGTTAGCATTTGGGTTAGGTTTATCTTTAGGGTAATGGATAGGTTTAGAGCTAAGGTTAGGGCTAGAATTAAGGTTAGAATTAGTACTAGGTTTACTGTCAGGCCTAAGGTTGGTGTCAGGGTTAGGTCTGGGGTAAGTGTTAGTGTTTGAGCTAGGATTAGGGCTAGTGTGAGGGTTAGGGTTAGAGTCAGGGCTAATGTTATGGTTAGGGTTATGTTTAGATTATGGTTAGATTTTGAGCTAGAATTAGGGTTAGGGCGAGGGTCAGGGTTAGGGTTAGGTCTAGGTTTCTTGATAGGGTTACAATATTGGCTAGGTTTAGGGCTAGGATAAGGGCTACGTTTGTGTGAGGCTGATGGCTAGCATTAGGGCTATGGGTAATGTAAGAGCTAGGGATATGGTTATGGCTAGTTTTAAGGTTAGGGTTATGGATAAGTCTAGTGTTCTAGTTAGGTTTTGGGTTAGGATAAGAGTTAGAGCTAGGGTTTGTTTTAGGTTAAAGGTCATTGTTCGGGTTAGGGTTAGGTTTAAGGTGATGGCCAGATTTAGGACTAGCATTGGGTCTAGGGATAGAGTTAGTCTTTAAGTTAGGTTAACGGTTATTGTTAGGGCTAGGGATAGGTTTTTGCTTAAGGTTAAGGCTAGATTTATGACTCTATTTAGTGTTAGGTTTGGTCTAGTGCTAGTGTTACTGTTAGGTTTAGGTATAGGTTTACCATTAGGGTAGGGGTAGGGTTTCCTTTAGGGTTAGTGTTAGTGTCAGAATAAGGGTCAGGGATAGAGTTAGGGTTAGAGCTAGAATGAGGGCTAGGGTTAGGACCAGTAATAGAGATAGGGTTTGAGGTAGGCTAAGGATTATGGTTAGGACTAGGGTAGCATTAGGGTGAGGGTTTGGCTTAGGATAAGGGATAGGGTTAGAGGTAGATTTAGGGTTGGGTTAGGGTTAGGTTTAGGGTTATACCTAGGTTTAGGCCTTGGAATAGGCAAGGATTTGTGTTAGCATTAGGGCTACAGCTAATGAAAGAACTAGGATTTCGATTAGGGCTAGTTCTAGGGTTAGTGTTAGGGCAATGTTTAGAGCTAGGGTTACTGTTAGTGTCCGAGTAAGGGTCACGGTTACTTTTAGGGTTAGGTTTAGGGCTCAAATTAGGGCTACGTTTAGGGCTAGGTGTAGGGTTAGTGTTTGGTTTAGGTTAAGGGTTAGGGTTAGGGTTATTGCTCGATTTTGTTTTAGGGCTACAGTAGTGTTAGGGCTAGTTTTCCAATTAGCATGAGGGTTAGGGCTAGTGTTAGAGTGAGCTTTAGGCTTAAGGTTCGTGTTAGATCCAGGTTTATGGCTAGGGTGAAGGTTAGGGCTAGGGTTGGGGCTAGGGCTAGGGATAGGGTTTGGGTTATGGTAACAGATAGTTTTAGAACTAGAGTTAGGGCTAGGGCGAGAGTTAGAGTTAGTCTTAGGGCTAGGGATAGTGTTAGGTTTAGGTTTAGGGTTAAATTAGGGCTAGATTAGAGCTATGGTTAGTTGTAGGTTTAGGCCTAGGTTTAGAGCTAGGATTAGGGTTAGGGTAAGGTGTGATGTTACAGCTACATTTAGGGCTAGGGCAAAGCATAAAATTAGGGTTAGGGCTAGGATTTATGTTAGGGTTAGGATTAAGAATAGGCTTAGGGATAAGATTAGGGCTAGGATTTGTCTTAGGGTTGGGGCTAGGATTAGGGATAGGGCTAATGTCAGGTCTAGGGTGATGGTTAGGGATAGTTTCAGGCTAATCTTATGGCCAGGTCTATTGTAAGTGTTAGGTTGAAGGTATAAGTCAGGTTTACAACTAGGGATATTATTAGGGTCAGAGACAGGGTTATGGTATGTGTTAGGATAAGGATTAGGCTTAGGGCTCAAATTAGCATTTGGGTTAGTGTTAGGATTAGGGTAATGGATACGGTTAAGTTTAGGGTTAAGGTTAGAATTAGAGTAATGGACAGGTTTAGGGTTAGGGATAGGGTTAGGTTTAGTCCTAGGGATAGAACTTAGTTAGGGTTATGGTTAGGGTAATAGATTGTATTAGAGCTACAGTTCGGACTAGGGTTATGGTTAGGTTAGAGATATGGTTAGTGTTAAGTCTAGGGTTAGAATGTTTTTAGGTATATGTTTAGGGTAATGGATAAGATTAGAGCTAGGGATAGGGCTAGGATTATGGTTACGTTTAGGGCTATGGTTTGGGTTAGATTTTGGGTTAGGACAAGGTCTAGGTTTATGGTTAGCTTTTAAGTATTAGGGCTAGTGTTAGGGTTAGGGCTAGGTTTAAAGCTAGGGTTAGGGCTCTGATTAGGTCTAGGTATTGTGTTAGGTTAAGGCTATTTAGGACTATGGCTAATGTTAGAAATAGGGTTATGATTAGGGCTATTGTTAAGTTTAGCATTATGTGTAAATCTAGTGTATAGATTAGGTTTAGGTTTAGGGTGATGATTAGAGATAGGTTGGTATTACTGTCAGAGTCACGATCAGTGTTTGTGATCAGAGTTATTGATAGACTTGAAAAAGGGCTAGGGTTCAGGCTCCCTGTAGGGTTAGGGTTTGTGTAAGGGTTTGGGTAAGAATTAGGGATAGGTCTAATGTCAAGTCTAGGATTATGGTTTGGTTAGGGTTAGGGATAGGGCTTTGTCACAGTTTTGTTTTACAGCTAGGGCTACTTTTAGGATTAGTGATAGTGTTAGTGCTAGTGGTATGATGAGGTTTAGGCTTAGATTTACTTTTATGGTTAGATCTAGGTTTAGGGCCATGGCTATGTTTAGGGTAAGGTTAGGGCTAGTGTTAGGGTTATTAACAGATAGTTAGAACTAGAAATAGGGCTAGGGCGAGAGTTAGAGTTAGTCTTAGGGCTACGTTTAGGGTTAAGTTTAGGGTTAGGGCTAAATGAGGGCTAGATTCAGGGCTAGGGGTAGTGTTAGGGTTAGGCCTAGGGTTAGGGTTAGGTTTAGGGGAAGGGATGGGGTTATAGCTAGGTTAAAGGGCTAGGGCGAGGGTTAGAATTAAGGTTATAGCTAGGGTTAGGGTTAAGGCTATGTTTAGTGCTAGGATGAGGGTTTGTGTGAAGGCTAGGCCTAGGATTAGAGATAGGGCTAATGTCAGGTCTAGATTTATGGTTAGTGTTAGTTTTAGGGTTAGGTTATGGCTAGATCTAGTGTAATGGTTATGTTTAGGTAAGGGTCAGGGTTAAAGCTAGGTGTATTATCAGGGTCAGGGTCTGGGTAGGGTTTAATTAGGTTAAGTTTTAGGGTTAAGGATTGAATTAGCTTTAGGGTTATGGTTACAGATAGTGCAATTGATAGGATTAGGTTTAGGGTTCAGGTTAGATTTAGAGTAATTGATAGGGTTAGCGTTACGTCTAGTGTTAGCATATGAGTTAGGCTCATCTTTAGGGTAATGGATAGTGTTAGAGCTAAGGTTAGGGCTAGGGATAAGGTTAAAATATGGCTAGGGTTAGGGTTAGGCCTAGGGATAGTGTCAGGCATAGTTTTAGGGAAAGTATTAGCATTTGAGCTAGGGTTAGGTCTTGGGCGAGGTTTAGGGTTAGAGTCAGAGCTAAGATTAGGGTTAGGGTTATATTTAGGGTAAAGGTTAGAGTTTGAGCTAGGTTTAGGTCTAGGGCGAGTGTAGGATTCGGCTTAGGTCTAGGATTATGGTTAGGGTTATGATTAGGGCTAGGTTTAGGGCTAGGATAAGGGCTAGGTTTTGTGTGAGGTTTAGGGCTAACATTAGGGCTATTGGAAATATATTGTCTAGGAATACGTTTATGGCAAGTTTTAGGGTCAGGGTTATGAATATGTCTAGTGTTAGGGTTAGATTTTGGGTTAGGATAAGGTTTAAAGCTAGAGTTTGTTTAGGGTTAAGGCTCATTTTTCAGGATAGGGTTAGGTTTAGGGTGAGTGCGAGAAATACGATTAGCATTAGGTCTAGGGATAGGGTTAGTCTTTTAAGTTAGGTTAATGGTTATTGTTAGGGCTAGTGCTAGGTTTTTGTTTAGGGCTAGGGCTAGATTTATGACTATATTTAGGATTAGGTTTTGTCTAGTGCTAGTGTTACTGTTAGGTTTAAGTATAGGGTTACCGGTATGGAAAGTGTTAGGCTTTGGTTTAGTGTTAGGGTCAGGTTTAGATCTAGGGTTAGTGTTAGGGTCAGAATAAGGGTCAGGGTTAGGGTTAGGTTTAGAGCTAGAATGAGGGCTAGGATAGGACTAGTAACAGAGTTAGGGTTTGGGGTAGGTGAAGGATTAATTTTAGGACTATGGTAGCATTAGCCTTTGACTTAGGGAAAGGGATAGGGTTTAAGGTAGGGTTTAAGGTAGGGTTAGGGTTGGGGTTGGGGTTAGAGTTAAAAAATAGGGTTAGGTCTCAGATTCAGGCTAGGATTTGTGTTATCATTAGGGCTACGGCTAATGAAAGAACTAGGTTTCTGTTTAGGGTTAGTTCTAGGGTTAGCATTAGGGCAATGTTTAGATCTAAGGTTAGTGTTAGGGGCCGAGGTAGTGTCAGGGTTATTTCTAGGTTAGGGTTAGCACTCAATTTCGGGCTAAGTTTAGTTTTAGATCCAGGTTTAAGCCTTGGGTGAAGGTTAGGGCTAAGTTTGGGGCTAGGAATAGGACTAGCATTTGGGTTATGGTAAGGAATAGGTTTAGAATTAGTGATAAGGCTAGGGAGAGTTAGAGTTAGTCTTAGGGATAGGTATAGGGTTAGGTTTACTGTTAGGGCTATATTAGGGCTAGGAATAGTGCTAGTTAATGTTAGATTTAAGCCTAAGTTTAGGGCTAGGGTTAGGGTTAGCATTAGGGTTAGGGTAAGGTATGATGTTACAGCTATGTTTAGTGCTAGAACAAGGGATAAAATTAGGGTTAGGGCTAGAGTTAAAATTAGGGTTAGAATTAAGGCTAGGCTTAGAAATAGGGTTAGGTCTAGAGTTCAGGCTAATATCAGGTCTAGGGTTAAGGTTAGGCTAGGGTTAGGGATAGGGCTATGGCTCAGTTTTGTTTTAGAACTAGGCCTAGGTTTAGTGCTAATTTTATGATTAGTGGGAGTGTTAGGGCTAGTGTTAGGGTGAAGTTTAGGTTTAGATTTATTGTTATAGTTAGATATAGGTTTAGGGCTGTCGCTAGGATTAAGGCTATGGTTAGGGCTAGTGTTAGGGTTATGGTAACAGATAGGGTTAGAACTAGACATAGGGCTAATTTGAGAGTTTGAGTTAGTCTTTGGGCTAGGGTTTTGGGTAGGTTTAGGGTTAGAGGTAAATTCGGGCTAGGATTAGTGCTAGGGTTAGTGTTAGGGTTAGGCCTATGGTTAGTGTTAGTGTTAGGGTTAGGATTAGGTTTAGGGGAATGGATAGGGTTATAGATAGCTTTAGGGCTATGGCGAGGGTTAGAATTAGGGTTAGGACTAAGGTTAGGGTTTGGGTTAGGATTAAGGCTAGGTTGAGGATTAAGCTGAGGGTTTGTGTTAGGGCTAGGGCTAATGTCAAGTCTAGGTTCATGGTTAGTATTAATTTTAGTGTTAGGTTATGGCTATGTCTATTATAAGGGTTAGGTTTAGGGTAGGGGTCAGGTTTAGAGCTAGGTGTATTATTAGGGTCAGGTTCTTGGTAGAGTTTGGTTTAGGTTAAGATTTAGGGTTAATGCTTAAATTAGCAGTGGGTTAGGGTTAGGGTTAGGGTAATGTATAGAATTAGGTTTATGGTTCTGGTTAGGTTTAGAGTAATGGATAGGGTTAGTGTTAGTGATAGGGTTATTGTTAGGACTAGGGATAGCATTTGGGTTAGGCTTGTCTTTAGGGTAATGGATAGGATTAGAGCTAAGGTTAGGGCTATGCTTAAGGTTAGGTTTAGGCTTAGGGTTAGGGGTAGGCCTAGGGTTAGTGTTAGGTTTACGTTTAGGGTAAGTGTAGGCATTTGAGCTAGGTTAGGCCTAGGGCGAGGGTTAGGATTTGAGTCAGGGCTAGGGTTGTGTTTAGGGTTAGGGTTATGTTTAGACTAAGGATTAGAGTTTGAGCTAGGGTTAGGGCTATGGCAAGCGTTAGGATTAGGGTTAAGTCTAAGGTTATGGTTAGGGTTATTATTAGTACTAGGTTTGGGCTAGGATAAGGGCTAGGTTTTGTGTGATGTTTAGGGCTAACATTAGGGCTATGGGTAATGTAAGAACTAGGGATATGGTTATGTCTAGTGTTAACGTCAGAGTTATGGATAAGTCTAGTGTTAGGATTAGGTTTTGGTTTAGGATAAGGTTTAGACCTAAGGTTTCTATTAGATTAAGGGTCATCATTGGGTTAGGGTTAGTTTTATGGTTAGGGCCACAAATAGGACTAGAATTTGGTCTAGTTATAGGTTTAGTCTTTACGTTAGGTTAAGGGTTATTGTTAGGGCTAGTGCTAGGTTTTTGTTTAGGGCTAAGGCTAGATTTATGACTCTATTTAGTATTAGGTTTGGTCTAGTCCTAGTGTTAATGTTAGGTTTAAGTATAGGTTTACTGGTAGGGGTAGTGTTAGTGTTCGGTTTAGGGTTAGGGTCAGGTTTAGATCCAGGGTTCGTGTTTGAGTCAGAATAAAGGTCAGGGTTAGGATTAGGGTTAAAGCTAGAATGAGGGCTAGATTTAGGACTAGTAACAGAGTTAGGGTTTGGGGTAGGCTAAGGATTAAGTTTAGGAATAGAATAGCATTAAGGAGAGGGTTTGGCTTGGGGTAAGGAATGGGTTAGAGGTACAGTTAGAGTTAGTTTTAGAGTCAGGGCTCGGATTAGGGCTAGAATTTGTGTTAGAATTAGGGCTACAGCTGATGAAAGAACTAGTTTTCTGATTAGCACTAGTTCTAGGGTTAGCATTATGGCAATGTTTAGAGTTAGGGGTATTGCTGGGGTCCGAGTCAGGGTCATGGTTATTTCTATGGTTAGGGTTAGGACTCAAAATAGGGCTAAGCTTAGGGATAGGTGTAAGGTTAGTGTTTGGTTTAGGTTAAGAATTAGGGTTAGGATTATGGCTCGGTTTTGTTTTAGGGCTTGGGTAGGGTTAGGGCTAGTTTTCCAATTAGCATTAGGTTTAGGGATAGTGTTAGGGTAAGGTTTTGGCTTAAGTTTAGAGTTTACAACCAGGTTTAGGGCTAGGGTGATGGTTAGAGTCAGGGTTGAGGCTAGGGATAGGGCTAGGTTTTGGGTTATGGTAAGGGATAGGTTTTGAACTTTGGATAGGGCTAGGGTGAGAATTAGAGTTAGTCTTAGGGCTAGGGATAGGATTAGGTTTAGGATTAGGGTTAAATTAGGGCTAGGATTAGCCCTAGGGTTAGTGTTAGGTTTTGGCCTAGAGTTAGGGCTAGGGATATGGTTAGTGTTAGGGTTAGGGTAAGGTTTGATGTTATAGCTATATTTTGGGCTAAGGCATGGTTTAAAATTAGGGTTAGGGCTCCGGTTAAGGTTAGGAATAGGATTAAGGCTAGGCTTAGGGCTAGGATTAGGGGTAGGGTTTGTGTTGGGGTTAGGGCTAGGATTAGGTCTAGGGCTAATGTCAGTTCTAGGGTTATGGTTAGGGATAGTTTTAGGTTTAGGTTTATTGCCATGTTTATTGTAAGGGTTACGTTGAGAGTTAGGGTGAGGTTTACAGCTAGGTGTAATATTAGGGTCAGAGTCAGGGTTAGGGTATGTTTTAGATTAAGGTTTAGGGTTAGGGCTAAAATTAGCATTAGGGTTAGGGTAATGGATATGGTTATGTTTCAGGTTCAGGTTAGGTTTAGTATAATGGATAGTGTCAGGTTAAGGCATAGGGTTAGAGTTAGGCCTAGGGATAGAATTTGGTTAAAGATATGGTTCAGGTAATGATTAGTATTAGAGCTACAGTTAGGACTAGGGTTTTGCTTAGGTTAGGGCTATGGTTAGGGTTAGGCCTAGGGTTAGAATTTGCTTAGGGTTATGGTTAGTGTAATGGATAAAATTATACCTAGGTTGAGGGCTAGTGTTATGGTTAGGAATAGGGCTATTGTTCGGTTTAGGTTTCGGGTTAGGACAAGGTTTAGATTTAGGGTTAGGTTTATGTTAAGTGTTAGGGCTAGGGATAGGGTTAGGGCTATGATTAAAACTAGGGTTAGGGCTCAGATTAGGGCTAGGTTTTGGGTTAGGTTAGGGCTATGGTAGGACTACAGCTAATGTAAAAACTAGGGTTACGATTAGGGCTAGTATTAGGGTTAGCATTAGGACTAGGTCTAGTGTTTATATTAGGTTTAGGTTTAGTGGGATGATTAGAGATAGGGTTAGTGTTAGAGTCAGAGTAAGGATCAGTATTAATTTTAGGATTAGGAATAGGACTCGAATTAGGGCAAGGGTTAAGGCTAGGTGTAGGTTTAGGATTATTTTTAGGGTTAGGGTAAGAATTAGGGATAGGGCTAATGTCAGGTCTAGGTTACGTTTAGGTTAGGGTTAGGGTTGGGGCTATGGCTCAGTTTTGTTTTAGAGCTAGGACTAGGGTTAGGGCTAGATTTGGGATTAGCAATAGTGTTAGGGCTAGTAGTAAGGTGAGGTTAAATCTTATATTAATTGTTATGGTTAGATCTAGGTTTAGGGCTAGGGCTATGGTTAGGACTAAAGTTAGGGCTAGTGTTACGGTTATCATAACAGATAGGGTTAGAACTAGAAATAGGGCTATGACGAGAGTTAGAGTTAATCTTAGGGCTAGAGTTAGGGGTGGGTTTAAGGTTAGGGATAAATTAGGGCTAGGATTAGCACTAGGGTTACTGTTAGGGTTAGGGCTAGGGTTAGGGTTAGTGTTAGTGCTAGGGATAGGGTTAGCTTTAGGGAAAGGGATGGGGTTATAGCTAGGTTTAGGGATAGGCGAGAGTAGAATTAGGTTTTAGGGCTAGGTTAGAATTCGGGTTATGATTAAGGCTAGCTTTAGGGCTATGTTTGAGGGTTTATGTTAGGGCTAGGACTAGGGCTAGGATTAGGGATAGGGCTAATGTCAAGTCTAGGGTTTTGGTTAGGAATAGTTTTAGGGTTAGGTTATGGCTAGTTCTAGTGTATGGTTTTCTTTTAAGGTAGGGTCAGGATTAGAGCTAGGCATATTATTAGGGTCAGGGTCGGGTAGGCTTTGGTTTAGTTTAAGGTTTAGAGTTAAGGGTTGAATTAACATTAGGGTTAGTGTTATAAGTAGGGTAGTGGGTAGGGTTAGGTTTAGGGTTCAAGTTAAGTTTAGAGTAATGGATAGGGTTAGTGTTAGCAATAGGGTTAGCATTGGCCTCGGGTTAGCATTTGAGTTAGGCTTATCTTTAGGTTAATGAATAAGGTTAGAGGTAAGTTTAGTGCTAGAGTTAAGGTTATGATTAGGGCTGGGGTTAGGTTTAGGCCTAGGGTTAGTGTCAGGGTTAGGTTTAGGGTAAGTGTTAGGATATGAGCTAGGGTTAGGTCTAGGGCGATTGTTAGGGTTAGAGTCAGTGCTAGGGTTACTGTTAGGTTTATGATTAGGGCTAGGTTAAGGGCTAGGATAAGGCTAGGTTTGTGTGGTGTTTATGGCTAGCATTAGGGCTATCGGTTAGGATTAGGGTTAGGGTTAGAGTTAGGACCAGAATTAGGACTAGTGTTGGGTCTAGGAATAGGTTTAGTCTTTGGGTTAGGTTTAGGGTTATTTTTAGGAATAGTGCAAAGTTTTTATTTAGGGCTCGGGCGAGATTTATGACTATATTTAGGATTAGGTTTGGTCTAGTGCTAGTGTTACTGTTAGGTTTAGGTACAGGTTTACTGGTAGGGGTAGTGGTAGGGTGCGGTTTAGGGTTAGTGTGAGGTTTAGTTCTAGGGTTAGTGTTAGCGTCAGAATAAGGGTCAGGGTTTGGGTTAGAGTTACAACTAGAATGAAGGCTAGGGTTAGGACTAGTGATAGAGTTGGGGATTGGGGTAGGCTAAGGATTAGTGTTAGGACTAGGGTAGTATAGGATGAGGGTTTGGCTTAGGGAAATGTATGGGTTTAGAGGTAGGATTAGGGTTAGGGATAGCTTTAGGGCTAGGGTTAGAGTTAGGGTTAGTCTTAGAGTTAAACCTAGGTTTAGAACTTGGATTAGCGCTAGCATTTGTTACCTTTAGGGCTATGTCTAATGAAAAAAACTTGGTTTCTGATTAGGGCTAGTTCTAGGGTTAGTGTTAAGGCAATGTATAGAGCTAGGATTAGTGTCAGGATCCGAGTCAGGGTCAGGGTTACTTCTAGGGTTAGGTTTAGCACTCACATTATGGCAAGGTTTAGGGCTAGGTTTTGGGTTAGTGTTTGGTTTCGGTTAAGGGTTAGGGTTAGGTTTATGGCTCAGTTTTGTTTTAGGGCTAGGTTAGGGTTAGGACTAGTTTTCCAATTAGCATCAGGGTCAGGGCTAGTTTAGGGTGAGCTTTAGGCTTAAGGTTAGGGTTATATTCACGTTTAGGGCTAAGACAAAGATTAGGGCTAAGGTTGGGACTAGGGATAGGGCTAGGTAGAGAGTTAGAGTTAGTCTTATGGCTAGGGATAGGGTTAGGTTTAGGGTTAGGGATAGGTTTAGAACTAGGGATAGGGCTAGGGAGACAGTTAGAGTTAGTCTTAGGGCTATGGATAGGGTTAGATTTAGGGTTAGGGCTAAATTAGGGCTAGGATTAGTGCTAGGGTTAGTGTTAGGTTTAGGCCTAGGTTTAGTGCTAGGGTTAGGGTAAGGTATGATGTTACAGCTACGTTTTTGGCTAGGTCATAAGATGAAATTAGGAATAGGGATAGGGTTAAGGTTATGGTTAGGATTAAGGCTAGGCTTAGTTCTAGGATTAGGGCTAGGATTTGTGTTAGGCTTAGGGCTAGGATTATGGCTAGGGCTAATGTCAGGTCTAGGGTTATGGTTTGGGATAGTTTTAGGGTTAGGTTTATAGTCAGATCTATTGTAAGCGTTAGGTTGAGTGTTAGGGTCAGCTTTACACCTAGGGTATTATTAGGGTCTGAATCAGGGTTAGGGTATGTGTTAGGTTAAGGTTTAGGGTTAGGGCTCAAATTAGCATTAGAGTTAGTGTTAGGGTTAGGGTAATGGATATGGTTAGGTTTAGGATTCAGATTAGGTTTAGGGTAATGGACAGCCTTAGGGTTAGGGATAGTATTAAGGTAAGGCCAAGGGATAGAATTCAGTTAGGGTTATAGTCAGGGTAATGGATAGGATTAGAGCTACAGTTAGGGCTAGGGTTATTGTTAGGATTAGGGCCATGGTTCGAGTTAGTTCAAGGTTTAATTTTTGGGTTAGTTTTAGGTTAAGTGATAGGGCTAGTGTTAGGGTTAGGGATAGGGTTAAAGCTAGGTTTAGGGATCAGATTAGGGCTAGGTTTGGGTTAGGTTAGGGATAAGGTAGGACTACGGCTATTGTAAGAACTAGAGTTAAGATTAAGGTTATTTCTAGAGATAGCATTAGGCCTAGGTCAAGGTCTAGTGTTTAGATTAGGTTTAAGTTTAGGGAGATGTTTAGAGATAGGGTTAGTGTTAGGGTCAGAGTTAGGATCAATGTTACTGATCAGGGTTAGGGATAGGACTCAAATTAGGGATAGGATGAAGGCTAGGTGTAGGGTTAAGTTTTATGTTAGGGTTAGGGTAAGAATAAGGGATAAGGCTAGTGTCAGGTGTAGTGTTACCGTTAGGCTAGGGTTAGGTTAGGGCTATGGCTCAATTTTGTTTTAGAGCTAGGGCTAGGGTTAGGGCTAGTTTTAGGATTAGTGATAGTTTTAGGGCTAGTGGTAGGATGAGGTTTAGGCTTAGATTTATTGTTATGGTTAGATCTAGGTTTAGGGATAGGGCCTGCATTAGGATTAAGATTAGGGCTAGTGTTAGGGTTATGGTAACAGATAGGGTTAGAACTAGAAATAAGACTGGGGTGCGATTAGAGTTATTCTTTGGGCTTGGGTTAGGGGTAGGCTTAGGGTTAGGGCTAAATTAGGGCTAGGATTAGCGCTAGGGTAAGTGTTAGGGTAGGCTTATGGTTAGGGCTAGGTTTAAGGTTAGTGTTAGTGCTAGGGTTAGAGTTAGATTTAGGGGAAGGGATGGGGTTATAGCTAGGTTTAGAGCTAGGGTTCGGGTTAGAATTTGATTTAGGGCTAGGGTTAGTGTTCAGGTTAGGATTAAGGCTAGGTTTAGTGCCAGGATGAGGGTATGTGTTAGGGCTATGGCTAAGATTAAGGCTAGGGCTAATGTCAGGTCTAGGTTCAAAGTAAGTGGTAGTTTTATGGTTAGGTTATGGCTAGGTCTAGTGCAAGGGTTAGGTTTAGGGTAAGGATCAGTTTTAGAGCTAGGTGTTTTATTAGGGTCAGGGTCCGGGTATGGTTTGGTTTAGGTTAAGGTTTACGGTTAAGGCTGTATTAGCATTAGAGTTCGGTTTAGGATTCGGGTAATACATAGGGTTAGGTTTAGGATTCAGGTTACGTTTAGAACAATGGATATGGTTATTGTTAGCGATAGGGTTAGCGTTAGACCTAGGGTTAGCATTTGGTTTAAGCTTATCTTTAGGGTAATGGATACGGTTAGAGCTAAGGTTAGGGCTAGTGTTAAGGTTAAGTTTATGGCTCAGGTTAGGGTTAGGCCTAGGATTAGTGTCTGGGTTAGGTTTAGGGTAAGTATTAGGGTTTGAGCTAGGGTTAGGTCTAGGGTGATGGTTAGGGTTAGAGTCAGGGCGAGGGTTAGGGTTAGGGTTAGTGCTATATTTAGGGAAAGGGTTAGAGTTTGAGCTAGGTTTAGGACTCGGTCAAGGGTTAGGGTTAGGGTTAGGGTTAGGTCTAGGGTTATGGTTAGGGTTACAATTAGGGCTAGGTTTAGGGCTAGATAAGGGCTACATTTGTGTGATGTCTATGGCTAGCGTTAGGGCTATGGGTAATGTAAGACCTTGGGTTATGGTTATGGTTAGTTTTAGGGTTAGGGTTATGGATAAGTCTAGTTTAGGGTTAGGTTTTGCGTTAGGATAAGCTTTAGAACTAGGGTTTGTGTTAGGGTAAGTGTCAGTGTTTGTGTTAGGGTTAGGGCCAGAATTAGGAATAGCATTGGGTCTAGGGATATGGTTAGACTTTGTGTTAGGTTAAGGGTTATTGTTATGGCTAGTTCAAGGTTTCTGTTTAGGGCTAGAGCTAGATTTATGACTCTATGACTCTATTTAGGATTAGGTTTGGTCTAGTGCTAGTTTTACTGTTATATTTAAGTATAGGTTTACCGGTATGGGTAGATTTAGGGTCCGGTTTAGGGTTAGTGTTAGGTTTATATCTAGGGTTATTGTTAGGGTCAGAATAAGGGTCAGGGTTTGGATTAGGGCTAGAGCTAGAATGAGGCCTAAGGTTAGGACTAGTAATAGAGTTAGGGTTTGGGATAGCCTAAGGATTAGTGTTAGGACTAGGATAGCATTAGGGTGAGGGTTTGGCTTAGGGTAAGGGATAGGATTAGAGGTAGGGTTAGGATGAGGGATAGTGTTAGGGTTAGGGTTAGTCTTAGAGTTAAACCTAGGGTTAGGGCTCGGATTAGCGCTAGGATATGTATTAGCATTAGGGCTACAACTAATGAAAGAACTTGGTTTCTGATTAGGGCTACTATTTGGTTTAGCATTAAGGCAATGATTAGAGCTAGGGTTAGTGTTAGGATCTGAGTCAGGATCAGGGTTCCTTCTAGAGTTACGTTTAGCACTCAAATTATGGCAAGGTTTAGGGCTAGGTTTAGGGTTAGTGTTTGATTTAGGTTAAGGGTTAGGGTTAGGTTTATGGCTCAGTTTTGTTTTAGGGCTAGGTTAGGGTTAGGGGTAATTTTCCAATTAGCATTAGGGTCAAGGCTAGTGTTAGGGTGAGATTTAGGCTTAAGGTTATGGTTTGATCCAGGTTTAGGGGTAGGGCAAAGGTTAGGGCTAAGGTTGGGGCTAGGGCTAGGGCTAGATTTGGGATATGGTTAGGGATAGGTTTAGAGCTAGGGATAGGGCTAGCGTGAGAGTTAGAGTTAGTCATAGGGTTAGGCTAGGCTTAGGTTTAGGGTTAGGGCTAAATTAGGGCTAGGGTTAGTGTTAGGGTTAGGCCTAGAGTTACGTTAGTGTAAGTGTTAGGGTTAGGATTAGGTTTAGGGGAAGGAATAGGGTTATAGCTAGCTTTAGGGCTAGGGCAAGGGTTAGAATTAGGGTTAGGACTAAGGTTAGGGTTTGGGTTAGGATTAAGACTAGGTTTAGGGCTAGACTGAGGGTTTGTGTTAGGGCTACAGCTAGGATTAGGGCTAGGGTTAATGTCAAGTCTAAGCTTATGGTTAATATTAGTTTTTGTGTTAGGTTATGGCTATGTCTATTGTAAGGTTTAGGTGTAGGGTAAGTGTCAAGTTTAGAGCTGGTTGTATTATTAGGGTCAGGGTCAACGTAGGGTTTGGTTTAGGTTAAGATATAGGGTTAATGCTTGAATTAGCGGTGGATTCAGTTTAGGGTTAGGGTAATGGATAGAATTAGGTTACGGTTCCGGTTAGGTTTAGAGTAATGGATAGGGTTAGTGTTAATGATAGGGTTATCATTAGGCCTAAAGTTAGCATTTGGGTTAGGCATTGCTTTAGGTTAATGGATAGGGTTAGAGCTAAGGTTAGGGCTAGGGTTAAGTTTAGGATTAGGGTTAGGGTTAGGGTTAGGCCTAGGGTTAATGTTAGGTTTAGGGTTAGGGTAAGTGTAGGTATTTGAGCTAGGGTAGGGCTAGGGCAAGGGTTCGATTTTGAGTCAAGGCTATTGTTAGGTTTAGGGTTAGGATTATGTTTAGACTAAGGATTAGAGTTTGAGCTAGGGTTAGGGCTAGGGTGAGGGTTAGCATTAGGTTTAGGTCTTAGGTTATGGTTAGGATTATGAATAGGGCTAGGTTTAGGGCTAGGATAAGGGCTAGGTTTTGTGTGATGTTTAGGGGTAACGTTAGGGCTTGGGTAATGTAAGAGCTAGGGATATGGTTATGTCTATTTTTAGGGTAAGGGTTATGAATAAGTCTAGTGTTAGGGTTAGGTTTTGGTTTAGGATAAGTTTTAGAGCTAGGGTTTCTATTAGATTAAGTGTCATTGTGGGGTTAGGATTAGTTTTAGATTTAGAGCCACAATTAGAACTAGCATTTGGTCTAGTGAGAGGTTTAGTCTTTATGTTAGGTTAAAGGTTATTGTTAGGGCTAGTGAGAGGTTTTTTTTAGGGCTAGGGCTAGATTTTATGACTCTATTTAAAATTAGGTATTGGGCTTCCATTCATTAAAAAAAAAAAAAAAAAAAAACTCCTAAGATTCACGTCCTGGGCTCCCATTCATAAAAAAATAAAAATTAAATTAAAAATAAAAATAAATAAACAAAATAAAATTAGGTTTGTCTAGTGCTAGTGTTACTGTTAGGTTTAGGTATAGGTTTACCGGTAGAGGTAGTGTTAGGTTTCAGTTTAGGGTTAGAGTCACGATTAGATCAAGCATTAGTGTTAGGGTCAGAAAGGGTCAGGGTTAGGGTAAGGTTTAGAGCTAGAATTAGGGCTACTTTTAGAACTAGCAATAGAGTTAGGGTATGGGGAAGGCTAAGAATTATGGATAGGACTAGGGTAGCATTAGGGTGAGGATTTGGCTTAGGGTAAGGGATAGGGTTAGAAGTAGGATTAGTGTTAGGGTAAAGGGTTAGTGTTAGAGTTAGGGTTAGGGTTAGCATAAGTGTTTGGGTTTGGGTTATAGTTAGGTTAAGGGTGAGTGTTAGGGTTACGGATAGGGTTAGTGTTAGGTTTAGGGTTAGGATTAGATGAGTGTTAGGGTTAAGGATAGGGTCAGGGCTAGGGTTAGTGTTTTGGTTGGGTTAGGATTAGGACAGGTTTAGGTTTAGGGTTATGTTAGGGTTTGTGTTAGGGTTAGGGTTAGGGTTAGGGTTAGGTTTATTGTTAGGAATATGGAAAGGGTTAAGATTAGTGTTAGGGTTACGGTTAGGGTTTATGTTTTGGTTAGGGTTAGTGTTAAGGTTAGGGTTAGAGATAGGTTTGTTGTTAGGGTTAAGATTAGGGTTAGCATTAGTGTTAATGTTAGGGTTAGGCTTAGGGTTATGGTTATTGTTAGGGTTAGTGTTATGGTTTGTGTTAGGATTAGGGTTTAGGTTACGGTTAGGGTTACAGTTAAGATTAGTGTTACATTTAGGGTTAGGTTTAGGGTTAGGGTTAGGTTTAGTGTTAGGTTTAGGGTTAGTGTTTGTGATAGGGTTATGGTTAGGGTTAGGGTTCAGGTTAGGGTTAGGGTTTGTTTTAGAATTAGGGTTAAGTTTAGGTTTAGGTATAGTGTTAGGGTTAATGTTAGGTTTAGTATTAGCATTTGTGTTATGGTTAGGTTTTGGGTTATTGTTAGGGTTAGATTTAGCATTACAATTTAGGGTTAGGGTTAATGTTATGGTTAGGGTTAGGGTTAGGGGTAACTTTAGTGTTACAGTTAGAGTCAGGGTTAGGTTTAGGGTTAGTGTTAGATTTAGACTTAAGGTTAGGGTTAGTGTTAGTTATAGAGTTATGGTTGGGGTTAAGATTTGTTTTAGCTTTAGGGTTAAAGTTGGTGTTAGTGTTCGTTTTAGTGTTAAGTTTAGGGTTAGACAAGGGTAAGACTTAGGGTTAAGTTAGGGTTAGGGTAAGGGTTAGGGTTTGTATTAAGGTTATTGTTAGGATGTGGGTTAGTTTTAGGGTTACGGTTAGGTTTAGGGTTAGGGTTTGTGTTAAGTTTAGGTTTGGGGTTATGTTAGGGTAAGGTGTAGGTTTACGGTTAGTGTTAGGGTTAGGGTTAGATTTAGTATTAAGGATAGGGTTAGGTTTATGGTGAGGTTTAGTGTTAGTGTTAGGGTTAGATTTAGGTTTAGTTTTAGGGTAAGGTTTAGGGTTAGCGTTAAGGTTAGTGTTCAGGTTAGTGTTTGTGTTAGGGTTTCTGTTAGGGTTAGGGTTCCTGTTAGGATTAGGTTTATGGTTAGGGTTCTGGTTTGGGTTAATATTAGTGTTACGCTTAAGGTAAGGGTTAGTGTTAGTTTTTGGGTTAAGGTTATAGTTAGGTTTAGGGTTAGTGTTAGGTTTAGGGTTAGGATTAAGTGAGTGTTAGGGTTTGGGTAACGGTTAAGGTTAGGGTTAGCATTAGGGATAGGGTTAGGGTTAGGGTTAGGGACAAGGTTAGGTTTAGGGTTAAGTTAGGGTTTGTGTTAGGGTTAGTGTTAGGGTTAGGGTTACGGTTAGGATTAGGGTTAGGTTTAGGGTTAGGGTAATGGTTAGTGTTAGTATTAGGGTTATTGTTTGTGTTCGGGTTAGGATTAGTGTTAGGGTTAGGATTAGGGTTGGTTTACTGTTATGAAAATGGTTAGTGTTTGTGTTAGGGTTAGGGTTAGTTTTAGAGTTTGTGTTAGGGTTTGGTTTAGTGTTAGGATTGGGTTTGTGTGAGGGATATGGTTCGTGTTAGGGTAAGGTTTAGGGTTAGGGTTTGTGTTAGGGTTAGGGATAGGGTAAGGGTTAGGGTTAGGGTTAGGATTAGGGGTAGAGTGAGGCTTAGGGTTAGGTTTAGGTTTAGTTTTATGGTTATTTGTAGGTTGGTGTTAGTGTTAGGGTTAGGGTGAGGATTAGTGTTACAGTTAGGGTTTGTGTTATGGTAAGAGTTAGGGTGAGGGGTAGGGGTAGGGTTAGGTTTAGGGTTAGGTTCAGTGTTACTGTTAGTGTTAGGGTTACGGATAGTGTTAGGATTAGGGATAGGTTTAGGGTTACTTTTAGGTTTAGGGTTAGAATTAGGGTTAGGGTTGGTTAGTGTTACAGTTAGGGTTAGGGTTATGGTTAGGTTTAGTGTTAGGTTAGGGTTAGGTTTATGGTTAAGGTTAGTTTTTGGGTGAGGGTTAGTGTTAAGGTTAGTGTTAGGGTAAAAATTATGGTTTGTGTTAGGGTAAGGGTTAGGTTTAGGTTTTGTGTTAGGGTTAGAGTTAAAATTAAAGTTTGGTTATGTTTAGAAAGAGGGTTAGAGTGAGGAGTAGAGTTACATTTAGGGTTACTTTTAGGGTTATGGGTAATTTAGGTATAGTGTTAGGGTTATGATTAGTTTTACTGTTAAGGTTAAAGTAAGTGTTAGGGATAGGTTTAGTGTTAGGTTTAGGGTTAGGCTTAGGATTACGGTTAGTGATAGGGTTAGTCTTGGGGTTAGGGTTAGTGTTAGGATTAGGGATAGGGTTAGTGTTAGGTTTAGGGTTAGGCTTAGGGTTAGGGTTAGTGTTAGTTTTAAGGTTAGTGTTATTGTTATGGTTAGGTTTAGAGTTAGCTTTAGTGTAAGTGTTAGGGTTAGGGAGAGTGTTAGGGTTAGAGATAGGTTTAGGTTTAGGGTTAGGGTTAAGTTTAGTGTTACAGTTAGGGTTAGGGTTAGGGTTCGTTTTAGGTTTAGGGTTCGGATAATGTTTAGGGTTAGTTCTAGAATTAGGTTTAGGGCTAGGTTTTGGGTTAG
The DNA here is from genome assembly GCF_001458135.2 of Marmota marmota marmota. Lineage (NCBI taxonomy): Eukaryota > Metazoa > Chordata > Mammalia > Rodentia > Sciuridae > Marmota > Marmota marmota. Next base: position 16,054 of record NW_026009046.1, on the reverse strand, counting down.
GTTTAGGTTTAGTTTTAGAGATAGGGTTAGGGTTAGGGTTAGTGTTAGGATTAGTGTTCATGTGATTAATATGGTTTGTGTTAGGGTTAGGGTTTGTGTTAGGGTTAGGGATAGGTTTAGGTTTACGGTTATGGTTAGGATTCGGGTTAGAGTGAGGCTTAGGTTTAGGTTTAATATTAGTTTTAGGGTTTCTTGTAGGTTAGGGTTAGTGTTAGGATTAGGGTTACAATTAGTGTTATGGTTAGGTTTAGGTTTAGGGTTTGTGTTAGGGTAAGGTTTAGGTGAGGGTTAGGGGTAGGTTTAGGGTTAGGTTCAGTGTTAGTGTTAGTGTTAGTGTTAGGGTTAGGGTTAGGGTTAGGGTTAGAAATAGTGTTAGGGTTAGGGATAAGTTTAGAGTTACTTTTATGTTTAGGGTTAGAATTAGGGTTAGGGATAATGTTACGGTTAGGGTTAGGCTTATGATTAGTGTTAGTGTTAGGGTTAGGGTTAGGTTTATGATTAAGGTTAGTTTTTGGGTTAGGGTTATGGTTAGGGTACAAGTTAGAGTTAGGGTTAGTTTTAGAATTAGGGTTAGGGTTTCAGTTAGGGTTAGTGTTAAGCTTAGTGTCCGGGTAAGAATTATGGTTTGTGTTAGGGTAAGGGTTAGGTTTAGGTTTTGTGTTAGGTTAGAGTTAAAATTAGGGTTTTGATTATGATTAGAAAGAGGGTTAGAGTGAGGTGAAGCGTTAGGTTTATGGTTAGTATTAGGGTTACGTGTAGTTTAGTTATAGTATTAGCATTAGGTTTAGGGTTAGTGTTAGTGTTGGGGTTAAAGAAAGGCTTAGGGATAGGATTAATGTTAGGTTTAGGGTTAGGTTTAGCGTAAAGGTTAGAGATAGGGTTAGTGTTGGGATTAGTTTTAGTGTTATGATTAGGGTTAGGTTTAGTTTTAGAGTTAGTGTTAGGTTTAGGGTTAGGTTTAGGGTTAATGTAAGGGTTATGGTTAGGATTAGTTTCAGGGTTAGTGTTAGGGTTAGGGTTAGGTTTAGGGTTAGCTTAATGTTAGTGTTATGTTTAGGGTTAGGGAGAGTGTTAGGGTTAGGGATAGGTTTAGGGTTACAGGTAGTTTAGGTATAGTGTTAGTGTAAGGCTTAGGGTTAGTGTTAGTGTCAGGGTTCAAGTAAGGGTCAGGGATAGAGTTAGTGTTAGGTTTAGGGTTAGGCTTAGGGTTAGGGTTAGTGATAGGGTTATTGTTGGGGTTATGGTTAGTGTTAGGATTGGGTTAGGATTAGGTTAGGGTTTGTATGAGGTTTAGGGTAAGGTTTAGGGTTAGGAAAGGATTAGGGTTAGGGTTCAACTAGGATTAGAGTTAGTGTTAGGTTTAGGGTTAGGGTTAGCGTTAGGGTTAGTTATTGGGTTAGGGTTGGGGTTAGAGTTACTGTTAGGGTTAGGGTTAGTGTCAGTGTAAGAGTTAGGGTTAGGTTTAGGTAAGTGTTAGGGCTAGGTTTAGGGTTAGGGTTAGTGTAAGGATTAGTGTTAGTTATAGGATTAGATTTAGTTTTAGGGTTATGGTTATGGTTAGGGTTAGGGTTAGTGTGAGGTTTAGGTTTAGGGTTAGAGTTATGGTTAGAGTTATGGTTCATGTAGTGTTATGGTCATGGTTAGGTTTATGTTACATTTAGGGTTAGTGTTAGTGTTAGGGTTAAGTTTAGTTTTAGTGTTAGTGTTAGTGTTAGGGTTAGTATTAGGTAAAAGTGAGGGTTAGTATTAGGTTATGTTTAGGGTTATATTTTGGGTTAGGGATTGTGTTAAGATTATGGGTATGGTTAGGTTTAGGTTTATGTTAGGTTTAGGTTTAGGTTAAGGGTTAAGGTTAGGATTACTGTAAAAGTTAGTTTTAGATTAGGGTTAGGGTTAGGTTTAGTTTTATGGTTATTGTTAATTTTAAGGTTAGTGTTAGGGATAGGTTTAGGGTTAGTATTAGTGTTAGATTTAGGATTATGGTTAGGGTTAGTGTTAGGGTTAGGGTTAGGATTTGTGTTAGGATTACGGTTAGGATTATGTTTAGGGTTACAGTTATGGTTAGGATTAGCGTTAGGGTTAGTGGTAGGGTTAGGTTAGGGTTAGGGCATGTTAAGGTTAGTGTTAGGGTTCAGGTAAGGGTTAGGATTATGGTTAATGTTAGGGTTAGGTTTAGGGTTAGGGTTAGGTTAGGGTTAGGTTTAGGGTTAGGGTTAGGTTAGGGTTAGTGTTAGGTTAAGTGTCATGTTAGGGTTAAGGTTAGTGTAAGTGTTAGCTTTAGGTTTATGGTTAGGGTTACGATTAGGGTTAGTGTTAGGGTTATACTTAGGTGTAGAGTTAGTGTTAGTATTAGTGTTAGATTTAGGGATAGCTTTAGGTTTCGGGTTATGTTTAGAGATATTGTTACAATTAGGTTAGGTTTAGGATTAGGGTTAGGGTCAAAGTTAGGATTAGTGTTAGTGTTAGTGTTACTTTAGGGTTAGGTTGAGGGTTTCTTTTAGGGTTAGGTTTACAGTAGGGTTTGTGATAGGATTAGGTTTAGGGTTAGTGTTTGGGTAAAGGTTAGGGTAAAATTTAGGGTTAGGTTTAGGGTTACAGTTAGTGTTAGTGTTAGGATTAGGGTTTAGGTTAGTGTAAGGTTTAGCATTAGTGTTTGTGTAGGGGTTATGGTTACGCTTATACTTAGGGTTATGATAAAGGTAAGGATTAGGTTTATAATTAGGTTGAAGTTTAGGGTTGGGTTAGGTTTAGGTTTAGGCTTAGGGTTAGAGATAGTGTTGTTAGGGTTAGGGTTAGGGTAAGGATTAGGATTAGGATTAGAGTTGGGATTACGGTTAGGGTTTCGGTTAAATTAGAGTTAGGGTGAGGGTTACAGTTCATGTTAGGGTAAGGATTATGGTTTGTGTTAGTTTTAGTTTTATGTTTAGGGTTAGGGTAAGGATTAGTGTTAGGGATAGGTTTAGGGTTACGTTTAGAGTTAGTGTTAGGGTTAGGTTTAGGGGTCATGTTAGTGTTAGGGTTAGTATTATGGTTAGGCTTAGTGTTACAGTTAGAGTTAGGGTTAAGGTTAGGCTTAGTGTTTGGGTTAAGGTTTGAGTTAGTTTTAAGGTTAGAGTTAGGGTTAGTGTTAGGTTTCGAATTAGGGTTAGGATGAGGCTTAGGGTTAGTGTCAGGGTTAGGTTTAGCTTTAGGGTTAGGTTTAGGGTTGGGTTTAGGGTTAGGTTTAGGGTGGTTAAGATTAGTATTTTGTTTAGGGTTTCTGTTAGGGTTAGGGTTAATATTTCGGTGAGGTTTAGTGTTAGAGTTAGGTTAGGGTTAGGGTTAGGGTTTGTGTTTGGGTTAGGGTTAGGGTTATTGTTAAGTTTAGGGTGAGGGTTAGAGTTAGGGTAAAGTTTAGTGTTAGTGTTATGTTAGTGTTAGGGTTATGGTTAGGGTTAGTGTTAATGTTAGGTTTAAGGTTAGGGATAGAGTTACTGTTAGGGTTAGGGTTAGTGTTAGTGACAGGGTTTCAGTTAAGGTTAGGGTTAGGGTTAGGTTTAGGGTTAGGCTTAGGGTTAGGGTTAGAGTATGTTTAGGGTTAAGGTTAGTGTTAGTGTTAGTGTAAGGGTTAGAGTTAGTATTGGTCTTTGGGTTAAGTTTAGGTTTAGGGTTAGTGTTAGGGTTAGGGGTAGTTTTAGGGTTAGAATTATGGTTAGTTTTAAGGTTAGAGTTAATGTTAAATTTAGGGTTAGGGTTAGGTTATGGTTAGTGTTAGGGTTGTGGTTAGGGTTTGGGTTAATGTTAGGAATAAAGTTTAAGTTAAGGTTAGTGTTACATTACAGTTGGGTTAGGGTTTGGTTAGGGTTAAGGTAATGGTAAGGGTTAGGGTTAGGGTTAGGGTTAGTTTTAGGGTTTGTGTGAGGGTTAGGGTTAGTGTTAGTGTTAGTGTTAGGATTAGTGTTAGGATTAGGGTTAAGTTTAGATTTGAATTAGGGTTAGGGTTTTGTTTATGGTGAGGTTTAGGGTAAGTTTTATGGTTAGGGTTAGGGTTATGGTTAGAGTGAGTGTTAGTGTTAGGGTTAGGTTTATGGTTTGTCTAAGATTAGGGTTAGGGTTAGGATTAGGGTTACACTTAGGATTAGGTTTAGGTTTAGGATTAGGGTTAAGGTTAGTCTAAGGTTTAGGTTTAGCATTAGGGTTAGTGTTAGTGTAAGGGTTAGAGTGAGGGTTAGGCTTAGGGTTAGGGTTGGTTTTGGGTTATGGTTAGAATTAGGGTTAGTGTTAGGGTTAGTGTTAAGGTTGGTGTTAGGTTTAAGGTTAGGTTTAGGATTAGGGTTCGTGATAGAGTTAGGGTAGGGGTAAGGTTTAGTGTTAAGATTTGGGTTAGGAGTTGTGTTAAGGTTAGTGTTAGGTTTATGTTTAGGTTTTGGTTTAGGGTTAGGTTTAGGTTTAGGGTTAGTGTTTGTGTTAGAGTTAGTTTCAGAGTTAGGGATTATGTTAGAGTTAGGGTTAGTGTTAGGGTAATGGTAAGGATTAGGGTTAGGTTTAGGGTTAGGCTTAGGGATAGTGTTAGGTGTAGGGTTAGGTTTAGGGTTATTTTTAGGGTTAGGTTTAGGGTTATTTTAGGGTTAGGTTTAGGGTTAGGGTTAGAATTCGTGTTAGGGTTTTGGTTAGGGGTTGTGTTAAGGTTATTCTTAGGGTTAGGGTTACGTTAGGGTTAGGGTTAGAGTAAGTGTTAGGTTTAGTGTTAGGGTTACAGTTAGTTTTAGGGTTAGCTTTATTGTTAGGTTTTTGGTAAGGTTTACGATTAATTTTAGGGTTAGAATTAGTTTTATTTTTAGGGTTAGGGTTAGGGTTAATGTTTTGTTAGTCTTAGGTTTAGGATTAGGGCTAGGGTTAGGGATATTGTTAGGGATAAATTTAGGCTTAAGTTTAAAATTAGTGTTTGGGTTAGGGTTAGAGTTAGGTTTATGGTCAGTTTTAGGGTTAGTGTTTGTTAGGGTTACGTTTAGGGTGAGGTTTAGGGTTAGTGTTAGTGTTAGGGTTATGGTTACTGTTAGAGTTAGGATTAGGGTTAGGGTTAGGGTTAGGATTAGTGTTAGGGTTAAAGCAAGGGTTAGGGTTAGGGGTAGTGTTTGGATTAGTGTTAGGGTTAGGGTTAGGGTTTGTGTTAGGGTTAGTGTTACAGAAGGTTTAGGGTTAGGTTTGGGGTCTGAGTTACTCTAGGGTTAGGGTTAGGGTTAGGGTTAGGGTTAGTGTTAGGTTTAGGGTTAGGATATTTGTTAGTGTTAGTGTTAGGGTTAGTGTTAGGGTAATGGTAAAGATTCTTTATTTATTTTCCGATAGTCAGTATATAGTTAATGCTATAATATCCCTTGAAGATGCTGGTAGGATTTCTCCTTCCTCTACTGTTTTCTCTTTGCTTTCCACTATACAAAGTCTAATCTGTGACAGAAAAGATCCATTCTTTATAGGACATATCAGGGCACATACACGATTGCCTGGAGCCCTTAGTTTGGGCAATGATTTAGCAGATAAAACTACAAATGACATACATATTTTCTCTACACTAGAAGAAGCTACAAATTTTCATAAAAAGTTCCATGTCCATGCTAATACTATACAAAAGTGTTTTAAAATAACTAAGAAACAAGCTAGACAAATAATAAAACAATGTCAAAATTGTGTGACCATTTTACCACAAGTTAATCTTGGAGTCAATCCTAGAGGA
>NW_026009046.1:0-9295 GCF_001458135.2 Marmota marmota marmota | reverse complement strand
TATGTGTGCACACTTGTGTTTTGTGTTGTATGTTTGTATGTACTTATGTCCATATATCATATATGATGAGAGCTCATAAATAAATGGATCCAAATATTTTTTTTAATCACGTGATTTAAATGGTTTAATTTAAATTGGGTAAACAGCTGTTGAGGATTGTTTTACTATGTGAACAAAAAAGGGGGTTAACAGATCTGTTTCTTTACTTTCACCTTTCCTTTTCATTATATTTAATAATTCTGTTCAAGATAATGTAAATTGTTCAGAAAATTGTTTTCTTTTAATGCCTTCTGGAATGTTACAAAATTTTTTCTTTAGCCATTATTGCCAGAATTCCTATCTTCATCCCAGTGCCAGTGAAGACAAAGATAAAGCCAATCTACAGCTTCTGCAATACCTATCACTGAACTGCTTTCAGAACTTGCCTGGACTATGTATCACTTGTATGCATTGTGAACTATCTGTTGATGCAGCAACTTGTGGTAGTGCCGGGGTGTTTTTGCTGATGGTGTCATCAGTGGTACAATCTTTCCAAAAGGAGCCATCAATTGGCTTGGTGTATCCTCCTCCCTTCTGCTTGTGATGGTCATTCAGCTAAAATTTGGGGGCCAACAGAGGTGAGGCAAAGAACCTCACCCCCCACTGGTACAAAGGCCTATCCACAGGTGTGGCTGTATGCTGGACTGGTAGTCAATGATGGGTAAGTGGGTAAGATTCAATTGCTATGGTACCAACCTAAGACAGGAGGCTGACGCCTTGAGATCAGCTCATCCGATAACGGGTAAGGACCATATGTACTATTGGACAACCTAAGGCAGGCACGGTCCCTAAGCCACATGCTTGTTGTTTAAACAGAGAGGGGGAGATGTTGAGAGCCACAGCCGAAGGGGCCCCAGCAAACTTCCAGCTGCCAGCAAACTTCCAGCTGCCAGCTGATTTGCTCCTTTGCGGTGATGCTAACTGGGCTGTTTCCCTGCCCTTTCAGACCACGGAGCTGCACATTGGGGGACCTTTTTTGGCTCCGCCCACACGACCCAGCCAATCGGCCTCAAGAGCAGGCGGAGTGGGGGGTTGAGAGGCTTGTGGGAAGCCGGTGGTGGCAGTTGGGCTCTGAGGGAATTCCTGAAGAGCTCCTGTGTTGTGGCGTGTATGTTCTAAAAATAAAGTTCATTTCTGCTTGATAAATGGCTCCTGAATTGTGCCCAGCCAGACTGCGGCAAGTATTAGGGTTAGTGTTATGGTTAGGGTTAGGGTTAGGGTTAGGATTAGTGTTTCAGTTAGGGTTAGAGTTAGATTTAGGGTTAGTGTTAGGGTTAGAGTTAGGTTTGGGGTTAGTGTAAGGGTTAGGGTTAGGGTTGGGTTAGGTTTAGGGTTAGTATGAGCGTTCTGGTTAGTGTTAGGTTTAAGTTTAGGTTTATGTTTATGGTTGGTGTTAGGTTTATTTTTAGGGTTAGGGTTACTTTTAGGGTTCAAGTTAGGGTTAGGGTTAGGGTTAGTGTTAGGATTAAGATTAGGTTTAGGGTTTGTGTTACAGTTAGGATTAGGATTAGGATTAGGGTTACAGTTTAGATTAATTTTAGGTTTAGGTTTAGGGTTAGGGTTAGTGTTAGGTATAAAATTATGGTTAGGGTTAGAGTTAGTGTTAGGGTTACGATTGGGTTAGTGATTGTGTAAGTATTAGGGTTATGGTTAGGGTTACGGTTAGGGTTAGGGTTACGGCTGGTGTTAGGGTTAATATTAGGGTAAAGGTTATGGTTAGGGTTAGGGTTAGAGTTACATTTAGGATAAGGTTATTGTTAGGGTTATGGTTCGGTTTAGTGTTAGGGTTAGGGTTAGGGTTATGTTTAGGGATAGGGACAGGGTGAGTGTTAGGGTTAGGATTAGTGTTAGTGTTAGGGTTATGGTTAGGTTTAGGGTTTTGGTTAGTTTTAGGGTTAGTGTTTGTGTAGGGTTAGGGTTAGGTTTAGGTTAGTGATAGGGTTAGGGTTAGGGTTCTGTTTAGGTTTCGCGTTAGGGTTAGATTAGGGTTAGGGTTATTATTAGGTTAGGTTTAGTGTTAGTGTTAAGGTTAGGGTTACGATTAGTTTTAGTAATAGCGTTAGGGTTAGGGTTAATTTTAGGGTTATGGTTCAGGTTCATGTTAGAGTTAGAATAAGGGTTACTGTTAGGTTTAGGTTTAGTGTTAAAGTTATTGTGTTAGGTTTACAGTTAGGTTTACATATAGTGCTAGAGTTAGGGATAGGTTTAGGTTTAGTTTTAGGGTTAGGGTTAGAGTTACATTTAGTGTTATGGTTAGGGTTAGATTTAGGGTTAGGATTAATATTAGGGTTAGGGTTAGTTTTAGCTTTACTTTTATGGTTAGTGTTAGTGTTAGGGTTAGGGTTAGGTAAGGGATAGGGTTATGGTTGGGTTAGGTTTAGAGTTATGGTTTGGTTTAGGGTTTGTGTTAGTGTTAGGTTTAGGATTAGGGTTAGGGTTAGGTGTAGGGTTAGGGTTAGGTTTAATGTTAGTGTTAGGGTTAGCGATAGGGTTAGGTTTAGAATTAGTGTTAGGGTTTACGTTATGGGTAGCGTTAGGTTTAGGGTTAGGGTAAATTTTAGGTAAGTATTAGGGTTAGGGTTAGTTTTAGGGTTAGGGTTAAGGTTAGGGTTAGTGCTCAGTTTAGGTTTAGGGTTAAAATAAGGTTTAGGGTTAGGTTTAGGTTTAATGTTAGGTTTAGTGTTAGGGTTTGGTTTAGGGTTAGGGTTAGGGTTAGGGTTAGTATTAAGGTTAGGTTAGGGTTAGTTTTACACTTAGTGTTAGGGTTTGTGTTGAGGTTAGGGTTATTATTAGGGTTGGGTTACAGTTCAAATTAGGGTTAGGGTTAGGGTTAATGCTAGTGTTAGATTAGGGTTAGGGTTAGGGTTAGAGTTATTGTTAGTGTTTGGTTTAGGGTTAGTGTTTGGTTTAGGGTTAGTGATAGGGTTAGTGTTTGTGTTAGTGTTATTGTTAGGTTTAGGGTTAGGGTGAGTGTTAGGGTTAGGGTTAGGGTAAGGTTTAGAGTTTGGGTTAGTTGTAGTGTTTGGGTCAGTGTTAGGGTTAGGGTTATGGATAGTGTTAGGGTTAGGGATAGGTTTAGAGTTAGTCTTAGGCTTAGGTTTAGGGTTAGGGTTAGTGTTATGGTTAGGGTTATTCTAGTTTTAGGGTTAGTGTTAGGGTTAGGGTTACAAATAGGGTTATTGTTAGGGTAAGGGTTAGGGTTAGGGTTAGGGTTAGTGTTAAGTTTACATTTAGGTTTAGGTTTAGTGTTAGTGTACTGTTATGTTAGCGTTAAGGTTAGGGTTAGTTTTCGAGATAGGTTTACGGTTGGTGATACATTTAGGGTTATGTTTAGGGTTAGTGTTAGTGATAGGGTTAGGGCTGGGGTTAGGTTTAGTGTTTGGGTTATGCTTAGGATTAGTGTTAGGGTTAGTGTTATTGTTAGGGATAGGCTTAAAGTTAGTGTTATGGTTAATGTTAGGGTTAGGTTTAGGGTTAGGTTTACAGTTATGGATAGAATTTGTGTTAGTGTTAGGGTTAGGTTTACGATTAGTGGTTAGGGTTAGGGATAAGGATAGGGTTATGGTTAGTTTTACATTTAGTGTTAGGGTTTGTGTTAGGGTAATGGTTATGGTTAGATTTAGGATTATGGGTATGGTTAGGATTCATGTTATGGTTAGGTTTAGGGTTAGGTTTTGGTTTGGGTTAGGGTAAGGGTTAAGGTTTGTGTTTGGGTTAGATTTAGTGTTATATTAAGGGTTAAGTTTATTGTTAGGGTTATCGTTAGATTTAGGTTAAGGTTAGTTTTAGAGTTAGTGTTAGGGTTAGGGTTAGTGTAAGGTTTAGGTTAGTTTTAGGGTTAGGGTTAGGTTAGGGTTAGGGTTATGGAGAGCATTAGGTTTTGTGTCAGTATTGGGTTAGTGTTAGCTTTAGTGTTACGGTAAGGTTTAGTGTTAGGGTTAGGGTTCGGGTTATGGTTAGGGTTTTGTAGGGTTAGTGTTAGGATTAGGGTTAGGTTTTGTATTTTGGTTAGGGATAGGTTTAGTGTTACAATTCGGATTAGGGTTAGGGTTAGGTATAGTGTTAATTGTAGGGATAGGTTTAGGGTTAGTGTTAGAGTTAGTGTTAGGGTTAGGTTTAGTGTTAGGGTTGGCATTAGGTTTAGGGTTGGTGTTAGTGTTAGAGTTAGGGTTAAGTTTAGTTTTAGGGTTAGTTTTAGGGTTATAGTTTGTGTTAAAGTTACGTTTAGGGTAAGGTTTATGTTTCGTGTTAGGGATATGTTTAGGGTTAGTGTTATGTTTAGGTTTAGGGTTAGGGTTAGGATTAATATTTAGGTTAGGTTTAGTGTTATTGTTAGGGTTAGAATTAGGGTTAGGGTGGAGTTTCAGGGTTAGTATTAGCTTTCAGGTTAGCATTTGGTTTAGGGTTAGTGTTAGGTTTAGGGTTAGGGTTAAGGTTTGTTTAGGTTTAAATTTAGGATTAGGTTTTGGGTTAGGGTTATCGTTAGAGTTACCTTTAGATTTAGGGTTAAGGTTAGTTTTAGATTTAGTGTTAGGTTTAGGGTTAGGGTAAGGTTTAGGTTAGGGTTAGGGTTAGGTTATATTTAAGGTATGGTTAGCATTAGGGTTTCTGTTAGGGTTAGGGTTAGTGTTAGGGTTAGTGTTAGGGTTAGGGTTATTGTGAGGGTTAGGGTTAGAGTTTGTGTTAGGGTTAGGTTTATGGTTAGGTATAGGGTTAGTTTACAGTTCGGATTAGAGTTAGGGTTAGTGTTAGGGTTAGGGTTAGGGTTAGTGTTTGTGGTAGGGTTTGGGTTAGTGTTAATGTTAGGTTTAGTGTTAGGGTTAGTGTTAGGGTTAGCATTATGGTTAGGGTTAGGTTTTGTGGTAGGGTTAAGTTTAGTATTAGGATTAATGTTAGGATTAGCATTGGGTTTTGGGTTAGGGTTAGGGTTAGTTTTAGGTTTAGGTTTAGGGTTAGGCTTAGTGTTAGGGTTGGGTTAGGGTTATGGTTAGCATTATAGTTAAGTTTAGGATTAGTGTTAGGTTTAGCTTTAGGGTTTGGTTAGGGTTAGTGTTAGGTTTAGGGTTAGGGTTAGTGTTATTTTTAGGGTTAGGTTTATGATTAGGTTTAGGTTTAGTGTTAGGGTTAGGCTTATGGTTAGTGTTAGTGATTTGGTTAGGGTTAAGTGTGGGATTAGGGTTAGTGTTTGTGTTAGATTTAGGTTTAGGGTTAGTTTTAGGGTTAGGGTTAGTTTTTAGGGTTAAGGTTACAGTTAGGGTTAGTGTTAGGTTTTGGTTAGGGTTAGGGTTAATGTAAGGCTTGGGTTATCTTTAGAGTTAATGTTAGGGTTAGCATTAGAATTACGTTTAGAGTTAATGTTAGGGTTAATGTTAAGGTTATGGTAACGCTTAAGGTTATGATTAGTGTTAAGTTTAGGGTTAGGGTTAAGGTTTTGATAGGGTTATGGTTCAAGTTAGGTTTAGAGTTAGGGTTAGGGTTATGATTAGCGTTAGTTTTAAGGTTAGGTTATATTTAGGGTTAGGATTAGGATTAGGTTTAGGTTTAAGGTTAGGTTTAGGGTTAGTGTTAAATTTTGCATTAGAGTTAGTGTTATGGTGAGGTTTAGGGTTAGGGTTAGGGTTAATATTAGGGTTTGCGTTAGAGTTAGGATTAGTGTTAGGGTTATGGTTAGGGTTTGTATTAAGGTTAGGTTCAAGGTAAGTGTAAGATTAGGTTTACGGGTAGGATTAATTTTAGTGTTAGGGTTAGTTTTAATTTTTGCATTAGAGTTAGTGTTAGGTTTAGTGTCGGGGTTAGGTTTACAATTAGGGTTAGGCTTAGTGTTAGTTTTATAGTTAGGTTGAGGGTTAATGTTAGTGTTAGTGTTCGGTTTAGGGATAATTTTAGGATTTTTGTTATTAGGGATAGGGTTATGGATAAGTTTAGGGTTTTTGTTAGGGTTAGGTTTAGTGTTAGGTTTAGGTTTAGGTTAGGGTTAATGTTAGAGTTAGGTTTAGTGTTAGGTTTAGGTTTAGTGTTAGTATTTTGTTTAGGGCTAGGGTTAGTGTTAAGGATAGTGTTAGGTTTAGGTATAAGTTTAGAGTTAGTGTTACGGTTAGGGTTAGGTTTAGGTTTAGTGTTATGGTTAGGGTTAGGGTTACATTTAGTTTTAGTGTTAGTGTTAGAGTTAGTGTTAGGCTAAAAATTAGGATTAGGATTAGTGTTAGGTTTAATGTTGGGGTTAGGGTTAGGGTTTGGGTTAGTTTTAGTGTTAGGGTTTGAGTTAGGTTTAGGGTTAGTGTTAGATTTACTGTTAGGTTAAGGGTTAGGGTTAGGCTTAGTGTTAGGGTAAGTGTTAGGGTTAGGGTTATGATAAGGGTTGGGGTTAGTTTAAGAGTTACGTTCAGGTTTAGTGTTAGGGTTTGTTTCAGGTTTAGTTTTAAGGTTAGGGTTACAGATAGTGTTAGGTTTAGAGTTAGGGTTAGGGTTAGGGTTAGGGTAAGTATTAGCATTATGTATAGGGTTACTGTGAGTATTAGGTTTAAGTTTAGGGTTAGAGTTATTTTTAGGGTTATTTTAATGTTAGGGTTAGGTTTAGGGTTATGTTTACAGTTAGGGTCAGTGATAGGTTTAGGTTTGGAGTTAGGGTTAGTGTTAGTGTTAGGGTTAGGGTTAGGGTTAGGTAAAGTTTAGAATTATGGTTTGCTTTAATGTTTGTCTTAGGTTTAAGGTTAGTTTTATGGTTAGGGCTTGGGTTAGGTTTAGTGTTATGGTTAGGGTTAGGGTTTGTGTTAGGTTTGGGATTACGGTTAGGATTAGAAAAAGAGTTAAGTTTAGGGTTAGGGTTAGGGTTAAATTTACGGTTAGGTTTGTGTTAGAATTTGGGTTAGGGCTAGGGTTAGTGTTAGGGTTGGGTTAGGGTTAAGGTTAGTGTTAGGGTTAGCATTAGGTTTAAGTTTAGGGTTAATGTTAGGGTTAGCCTTAGTGTTTGGGTTAGGGTTTGGGTTAAAGTTTGTGTTAGTGTTAGGGTTAGGGTCATTGTTAGATTTAGGGTTATGGTTAGAGTTAGTGTTACTGTTAGGTTTAGGATTAGGTTTACGGTTATGGTTATGGTGTTAGGTTAGGTCTACGGTAGGATAGGTTTAGGAGTAAGGTTAGTGTTAGTTTTAGGTTTTGTGCTAGGGTTAGGTTTAGGGTTAGTGTTAATGTTATGGTTAGGTTTGGTTTACGGTTAGTTTTAGGGTTAGGTATAGGGTATGTGTTAGGTTTAGGATTAGGTTTTGGATTACCGTTAAGATTAGCATTAGGGTTAGTGTTAGGGTTATTGTTAGGGTTAGGGTTAGGGTTAACACTAGTGTTAGGTTTAGGGATAGGTTTAGGGTTATTTTTAGGGTTAGGGTTAGTGTTATGTTTAGGGTTAGGCTTGGGGATAGGGTTAGTGTTAGTGTTGGGGTTAGGTTTAGGTTTAGTGGTAGGGTTAGCATTCGGGTTACTTTTAGGGTTAGTGTTAGGATTAGGGTTAGTTTCAGGGTTAGGTTTATGGTTAGGGTTAGGTTTAGTGTTAGGTTTAGGGCTCGAGTTTTTATTAGGGTTAAGGTTACAATTAGAATAATGATATTTTTGGGGTTAGGTTCAGGTTAGGTTTAGGGTAATGGATAGGTTAGTTTTAGGGACAGTGGAAGGGTCAGGCTGAGGATTAGCATTAGGGTTAGGGTTAAGGTTAGGTTAATAGATAGGATTAGAACTAGTGTTAGGGCTAGGGTTATGGTTAGAGTGAGGGCTAGTGGTAGGGTTAGGTTTAGGTTTAGTGCAAGGATTAAAGTTAGGGTTAGGGTAGGGGTTAAGGCTAGGTTTAGGGTTCGAGTTAAGGTTAAAGCTAGGATTGGGTCTTGGATTAGGGCTAAGTTTGGGGTTATGTTAGGGCTCTTTGTAGGAATATAGCTAATGTAAGAACTAAGGTTACAATTAGGGCTAGTTTTAGGGTTACATTTAGGACTGAGTCTAGTTTTAGGATTATGTTTAGGTTTAGGGTGATGTTTTTAACTAGGGTTAGTTTTAGGGTCAGAGTCAGAATCATGATTCATTTTATGGTTAGGGATAGGACTCAAATTAGGGGTAGGCTTAGGGCTAGATGTAGGGTTAGGATCTGGTTTAGGTTAAGGTTTAGGATTAGTCCTATGGCTCGGTTTTCTTTTAGGACTAAAGCTAAAGTTAAGAGTAGTTTTATGATTAGCGTTAGTTTTATTGCTACTTATAGGGCGAGTTTAGGCTTAGGAGTAGATTTAGAGTTATGGTTAACTCTAGGGTTAGGGCTATGGCTAGTGTTAGAGCTAAGATTACGGCTACTGTTTGAGTTATGGTCAAGGATAGGGTCAGAACTAGGAATAGGGCTATGGCAAGAGTTAGAGTTAGTCTTTAGCTCTAAGAGTTTGGGTTAGGGTTAAGGCTAAATTAGGGCTAGGAATAGGTCTAGGAGTAGTGTTAGGCTTAGGCCTAGGATTAGGGCTTTTTTATGGTTAGGTTTAGGGTTAGGTTTAGGGGAAGGGCTGCCTGTTTGATTTCCACCTCCATTTCCATTTACTCATAGGTGTCAAAATGAAGTGAAACCTTAAAATACAAAGTGTTCATGAGAGTGAACCATTGAATTGAGACGAACATACCTTGGGAACATACTTAGGCTAGATAAAAGATGACTCCTGCCCAGTATCAAAGAAATTTGAACAAAACTAACTCTCACCCTAACATTACCTCTAACCCTAGCCCTAGCGCTAACCCTAACCCTAACCCTAACCCTAACCTGGGTAAGGGTCACTGTTCTGGTTAGGGTTAGTTTTAGAGTTATGGCCATAATTAGGACTAGGGTTAAGTTGAGGGTGAGTTAGTGTTTGGGTTAGATTAAGGGTTATTGTTAGGTTGAGGGCTAGAATTATGTCTATATTTAGGATTAGAATTAGGTCTAGGGCTAGTGTTAGTTTAGATTTATGTATAGGTTTACCAGTAGGGCTAGTGTTAGGTTTCGGTTTAGGGGTAGGGTCAGGTTTAAACCAAGGGTTAGTGTTAGGGTCAGAATAAGGGTCGTGGTTAGGGTTAGATTTGGGTTAAGTTTAGAGGTAGAATGAGGGATAGGGTTAGGACTAGTAATAGAGTTAGGGTTTGGGGTAGACTAAGGATTAAGGTTAGGACTAGGGTAGCAATAGGGTGAAGGTTTAACTTAGTGTAAGGGGTAGGGTTAGAGCTAGGGCTAGGACCAGGGATAAGGTTAGGGTTAGGGCTAGTG
>NW_026009045.1:0-3453 GCF_001458135.2 Marmota marmota marmota | reverse complement strand
GGGGCAGAGAGAGAAGAGGGGAGGGGAGGGGAGGGGAGGGGAGGGGGGATAGTAGAGGACACGAAAGGCAGCAGAACAGGACAGACACTAGTATGGCAATATGTAAATCAATGGATGTGTAACTGATGTGATTCTGCAATCTGTATATGGGGTAAAAATGGGAGCTCATAACCCACTTGAATCAAAGTGTGAAATATGATATATCAAGAACTATGTAATGTTTTGAACAGCCAACAATAAAAAATAAAAAATAAAAAAAAAAAAAACATTCAACATCTCTAGCAATTAGAGAAATGCAAATCAAAACTACTCTAAGATTTCATCTCACTTCAGTCAGAATGAGAATTATCAAGAATACAAACAATAATAAGTGTTAATGAGGATGCGGGAAAAAGGCACACTCCTATATTGTTGATGCAAATTGGTGCAACCTCTCTGGTAAGAAGTATGGAAATAGCTCAGAAAACTTGGAATGGATCCACCATTTGACCCAGCTATCCCACTTCTCCATCTGTACCCAAAGGACTTTAAAATCAGCATACTACAGTGAAGCAACCACATCAATGTTTCTAGCAGCTCAATTCACAATAGTTAAACTATGGAACCAACATAGATGTCATTAAACAGATGAATGAATAAAAAAAAATACGGTGCATATACACAGTGGAATATTACTCAGCCTTAAATAAGAATGAAATTATGGCATTTGCAGGTAAGTGGATGGAAGAAGAGAATATCATGCTAAGTGAAATAAGCCAATCCCCCAAAACCAAGAGCCAAATGTTTTCTCTGATAAACAGATGCTGATCCATAGTGGGGTGGGGGGATAAGGAAGAATGAAGGAACTTTGGTTTGTGTAGAGGGGAGTGAGGGGCAGGCTGGGGTTGTGGGGATGATAAGGGACAGTAGAAAGAGACAAACATTGTTACCCTTTATACATGTATGATTACACTACTGGAGTGACTCTGAACCATGTACAGCCAGAGGAATGTGCTCTATTTGTGTACAATGTGTCCAAATGTATTCTACTATAAATTAATTAAGTAATAAAAAATCTGGTAAGGAGAGCATATTCAAAATATATAAGGAACTCAAGTAACTCAATAGCAAGAAAAAAGATAAGCCAATTTAAAATGGGTAAAAATCTGAATTATTTTTCTCAAAAGAAGATATACAAAGGGCCAGTGATTGACAAAAAAAAAAATGCATAAACAGTCAATCATTAGGGAATTGCAAACTAAAGCCATAATGAGATATAACCTCACCCCAGTTAGAATGGCTTTTTTCAGAAAGACAAAAGATGTATTGTCACACACACATGGGTGCACACAGTACAATACTCTTCAGTCCTTGGAGGAAGGAAATCCTGTTATTTGAAATAGCATGTGTGGAGGTGGATGACATCATGCTGAGTGAAATAAGGTCGTTCACAAAAAGAAAAATACTATAGGATCTCAGCTACATGAGGAAATCTGAAAAAATAGATCTCCTAGCAGTAGAATGGTAGGTGCTAGGGACTGGGATGAAGAGGAAGGGAATGGGGAGATTTGGGTCAAAAGGTACAAAATTTCAGCCAGAGAAGAGAAGAAATTTCTGGAGATATACTGTACAGTGTTCTGACTGTAGTCAATGATAATGAAGTGTTTACCTGAACATAGCTAAGAAGGAAGATTAAATGTTCTCATAATGAAACAAGATAAGTCTGTGAGGTGATGAATGTGTTAGACTTATTTAATAATTTCACAATGTATACATTTGTCAAAATATCATGTTATATTACCATATACACAACATTTATTTGTCAATTAAACCTTCATAGAACTGGAAAAAAAGTGGTAAAAGTGGCACTTAAATGGGATGTCAGGGAAGCTGAAGATTAACATCATTCACTTCATAATTTTCCCTAAATCATTTCTATTTACTCACCTTGAAGGGATGCTATAAACTATCATAATGTAAACTCTTACTTTTAGAAAGGGTTTAAAAAGACAAAATTCAATGATTTCATAGATAGAAACTATAAGAGATTTATTAATAATATATGAATACCAATTATTAAGTTTTTATCCTATATCAGATACAAAAATAATAAGTCCCTATATTATCACTGCTTCAAATCCTTTTAAAGACGCTGATCTTTTGAGGTGGTAGAATTTAGCTGATTTCTCTTCTATTTTACTGATGCTTCACAAACAGAATGGTGGGTTACTAATTCCTCAGTCTGATATAACTTACAGATGGCAAATCTGTTTCAAGTTTGGCTATTTGATTTTAATGCCTGCCTTACATACCACTCTATTATTATTATTTATAGAGCTTGTAATGATTGTGACTATTATGACTATTATGAGGGTATGCGAGCTACTGAGGTTTAAATTGTGTCACCATTAAAAATCCTTAGTTTTTTAACCAATAGAATTAAATTTCTCCTTAAAATGGTCCATGTTGCTTCGAGCTCTGAAGTAAAATGCATCCATCACAATCTTACTAAGACATACACAGAGGTGTACACATACACAGACACTTACACATATAGCACTCTGGTTTCAGCAACTTTACATCAGTTATTTTTTTTAACCTTAGAAAAAATTTGGAGTTAGATATTAAATAGTATAGCAGGAGCTCAAAAGAAGGACAAATCAAATGAACTATGCAACTACAAAAAATACATTGTGTAATAATAGTAATAATAATCATAATATGTGAGTTGACCTCAAAAGAACAATCTATGCAATATTTTTTGATGGAGGACATTGCAAAGTTTTTTTTTTTTTTTTCAATTCCCTGTTTGATGTTAACCAAATATTTAGATAGGTACCTGCCCATTTCAATTTATTATACTATAAAAAATATTTTTGCTATTATAAGAAAGGGAAGTTAAAATTAAGTTATAAACTATTTCTAACATTACTATCTGGGCATGTTATATAAAAGACAGCAAGTGGTCAGAGATGGATCATTGATTACTCTTAAATCTAATTTTAATCTGATTTATGGTGAAGTTCGACAGATTTGACTTTCCTTACCTACCCAGAGTTAGAGGCAACATAAGTCTAAGCTATGCTTTTGTATAAGCTCCATTTGGACTTTTTTACTTATTACCAAGTTTGATTTAAAAGTGCTTGTTTCAGACAGCTGAAGTAGAATCTATCCTATCACCAATGACATCTATTTTAGTGGTAACCCTCAGAGGAGGCAGATCCCATACCATTATGTCTGTCCTGAAAAAGGGAACTAGATTCAAATGAAACGTGTGGCAGAGCCAACCTTGTTTCATCTTTGTTTTTTCCTCTGTTATTTAGGAGGTCCCATGCCTGGTTCTTATACTAAAAGGACATGACTTTGATTTCAAAGAACTTAACTTTTTAGCAGCTTTTTGCTCTGGCTGATTGAAGAAAACACAGGAGAAATCTCTTGTTAAAGATGACAGAAATTTACATCACTTGGAGAATG
>NW_026009044.1:0-3454 GCF_001458135.2 Marmota marmota marmota | reverse complement strand
GGTGATATTTTTAGCCGAAGAAATAGCACATACAGAAACCTTATGACATGAAAGAATCAGTTGCTGTCTGCAGGTTCAAGACATTACCTGGTTTTGTACTTTACCATGAGGTAGTGTGATCTATGAATTATTTACGAGAGTTGATGATATCTCCATTTTTGTTAAATGGAAGAGATTGTTTTATGTATCCACTTCCACCCTTCAATTCCTGTGAATAGGATATGGGCATACAGAAAGAAATCAGATATTTTGTAATATGAGACTAGCCTGAACAGAACTCATTTTGAGTCTTAATGCTCTGAACTGTTTGCTTTCACCATACTACCACTTAGTTCAGTTGATAGAATGAATATTAGAGGGAACAGGGGAAGTATCTTGAAAAAAAGAAGCTGTGACAATTTTTAAGTAAATGTAATAAAATAAGGATGATTTTTCAAAGCGAATAAAAGGTGTCATATATGATGGTTATAACTCCTACACCAAAGATTGTTGTACTTGTGCAGTTTAGGTTCTTCCATGGTAGATAAAATTATTATTTGATCTGTCAAAATGGAGGCATATTTTTTTTTCTCCTTCATGTAGGCATCTCATTTTAAACAACCCAGTTCTATTTTTTTCTTCTCCTCTGCACTGATGAAAATAGGGAAAACAAAGATAATCAGTTTTTGAAAAGTTTATCAAGGAATTGAAATACAGGATAGAGGCAAAATCCTCTGAAAATCATAATTATCACCGAAAGGAATTTTTAGGGAAAAAAAAACATGTATTTATATTTGAAGAGTCATTCTCTTTCACATAAAGTTAAATTTACAATAAAAAATATTGTAACAATTATTATAAATTTAAGAATAATCATACAGATACATGGCTATTGGTGTTGGACATCTACCTTGTCTGTGTTAGTTTATTGCTACAGGTTCTTTTTAGAAGTTATTTTATTGACTTTTTTCTACAGTATTATATGGCATTTGTTATTATTGTTATACTTATTAGTACAATTATTACCTTGGTACAGATTGATCCTAAGGTTTGGGCTGATATGCACAAATTTACATACAGTTTGAACAAATACTAGTACCCAAATCCAAAATTTGAAAATTTTTTATGAGTACCAACAATGGAAAATTCCATACTTGACCTCATTGTTTAGCAAATTTCCATCGCTGTGACAAAATGTATGAGATAATCATCTTGAAGGAAGAAAAGTTTATTTTGGATAAAAGATTCAGAAGTTTCAGTCCACAGGTTGGGGCTCCATTGCTTTTGGCCAGCAGTGAGGCAGAATATCATGGCAGGGAGCAAGTAGTAGCACAAAGTTGCTCACCTCATGGAGGCCTGGAAGCAAAAAGAGAGAGAAAGAAAGAAGAGGGGCTGAGGTCCTAATATATCCTTCACGGGAAGATCCCCAGTGACCTAACTTCCTTACACTAGGTGTATTATGGTTTGGATCTTAAGTATTTCCTAACATTCATATGTTAAAATTGTAGTCCCTCGCTCAAGGTTTTATTGGGAGCTGGTAGGACATTTTAGGAGGTGGGGTATAGTGGAAGGAAAATAGGTCATTAAATGCCATGGCTCTCAGCAATTAAAGGCATGCCCTTAAAGGGGATATTGGGACCTCAGTCCCTTTTTGTCTCTCTTTTTGTTTCCTATTTACTATGAGCCAAGCAGCTTTGTTCTTCCAAGTGCTCCCCACTGTGATGTTCTGCCTCACCACAGATAAAAAAGCACTGGAGCCAGCCAACCAGATTGAAACCTCTGAGACCATGAACTAAAATAAATATTTCTGCCTCTAAATTGATCTTTTCACCTTTTGTTCACAGTGATGAATAATTGACTAACAAATTGTCTTTGTACAATGCTTTTATCTGCCTAAAGTAGTTTCTGCTCACTTACCTAAACTGGTTCCAATTGACTGTCTTTCAGGGTTTAATCTGAGGCATCACAGCTTCCAGAAAGAATTTCAGGTGGATAAGGGAGTCTGTCTCTCTATATAACCACAGACCCTAGTATTTTATCCAAATATTTTACTATGATTTATTTTTATTTTATTTTTATGCATAGTTTTATAAGTTCTTTGAGTTCAAGGATAATGTCTTGCTCATCTCTTTATGTCAAGGACATAGTAGAGGGCCTTATGTATAATGAGTACTGAATTTCTTTCTTTATCTTATAAATTAATGAATAGATAAAATTATTCAGATGATTTATCCATTATTATAGTATGAGGTAAAATATTTATTCTTTATGTGATACTGTCAACCAAGTTAGTGTTTAAAAGACTTGGTAAAAATTAAGATACAACATAAAGAGAAATAAATAAATCTACCCACAAATACCGCCCCCCCCAGTTGTGTCAATCTTCTAAGTACAGATTATAGTAATTTAGTTTCAAACAACTCATTTTAAGCATCTGACATGTTCATTAACCCCAGGTAGGGAAATTATTATATTGCATTAATTCTTCACCAAAGAAGATATTTATCTTCCTTGCAAGTATCATTAGTGCTTGCTACAAAGATGGAAATAACACAATGTCTCTGCTGAATGAAGAATATAGTATTTTAAATAGTATCAGCTGAGCTCTCTAGGCCAGCTAATTTTGTGCACTTTTTACGCTCTCATGTGTCATCAATAAGAACCTACTTTATAAAGAGATGAGAGTGATATAGATCTATTGGGAAATGAGAATATACCTGCCCTATTTAGTTTTTATTTTCCTCTCACCTATCTCTGTCACCCTTGTTGGAGGTAAGAGGTCTATAATCTTTGGTGTTTCCTAAGGTTTGTCCTTATTCTTCTCAGTTTGTATTCTTTTCCCAGTCTCACAGGTCACATACCATCTATATGCTAATGACTTTCATCCTTATCTCCAGCTAGGCTCTCTTGAACTCCAGGCCCTTGCAGCTGCTGGCTGTCTAGACAGATAAACTGGAAACAGTCCTAGACACTACAAATTCAGCATGTCCAAAATTTGGCTCATTATCTTTCTTTTCCTCGAGACTTGATTATCCTACAATGAATGTAGAATATTCTAATAGGAAATAGGATATTTTCTCTTGTCTCAGAACTTTGTTTAAGGCTCCAAAGTTCAGTCCATATGCAATTCATACACCCATATTCTATAAAATGGAAGATCTTTACATTTCATTAAAATTTACAAATGGTGACTGACTGGGTCCCTTCATATAATTATCTAATTGTATTCTATGTAGAAAAAAGTTAAAACGTCAAAGTAGAGTCAATGGATTAGTAAGTTGTTGGCCTAGGGAAGCATCCTATTCAAGCAATGCAGGTTCTAGAAGATCTCTGAGAGAAGAGTGGAAATGCCTACACAAAGAGATGACTGATTTCTCACTCTCTGACCTGAGGCTTGCTAAACTCCAGGGATATTTTAGTCCTCTCAGTCTGTCATCTATCATAGAGTGTTTGACACTTATACAAGGATATATAT
>NW_026009043.1:0-3454 GCF_001458135.2 Marmota marmota marmota | reverse complement strand
GGGGGGGGGGGTGTTTATCAGTGGTGCACTCCTGGGTTCAATCTCTAGTACCAAAAAACAAAACAAAACAAAACCCAGAAATAAGCAACAGGTAGAGTGGGTAAATGTATATTAGGGTCAACAGCAAGTATAGTCTCATGCAAAATTTGTCATAGTTCATATAAAAGAGTCCTCTAAATACATTAACAGTCTGAAATTTTAAAATTTGATATTTGTACATTAATATGTGCTACACAAACAACCTGGCCTTGTTTGATGATCATTTTGAAGTTCATTTCAGTCTTAGTAGAATAGCTATATTCTTTGGTACATTTTAAAAATATAATTGGGGTTAAAATATCCCTTTAATATCCATCCATTTAATTATTGATAATGTGTCCACTTGTTTTATTTTAATAAACATAAAATTTATAAGGTAATCTACTTAAGTATTAGAGAAATACTTTGTAATTAGTGTTCACTGAGTTTGAAAATAATCTTTTACTGCTGATGTTCAAGTAAACATTGAGGAGCTTACCTCAAAGAGCTAGTTTTTACAGATGAGAAGTGCATTTTGCATGCATAAATAATAACTGATAGGTTAAGGGAGTTCTATTGCTTTAGGCAAATCATTTATTTGCATTATATCCAGTGCATTAGTGATCCCAACAGAGCTCTAGAACTCCTCTTATTAGCAAAATGGGACTCTAATCATCAGACTAACATTTGAAATGAAATAAAATAGTTGAGCAGCCTACATTCAAACTATTTATTTTCATATTCTCTAGTTATAAAAAGGGCTCAGAGCAAGAATAATCTATTACTATTAATCTTCAATCTAACTACTTACATCTTGGATAAATCAGATCATGCTACATCCACAAAAATCCTTTTCCTGGCATACTATATAATATACTGCAGTAATTCATTCACCTATGAAACTGTTCCCACTTTCTTTATGATATTTTATTTTAGCTAGTTGATATTATATGAGTTTTCCCCAACTAACCATAGTCATTATGAATATTCTCCTTTTATCCACAATTATTGCATGCCATATATTTGCTGTGATAGAGGGGAGAATATTCACAGAAACTTTCATTTGTCTCTTCTTTTATAATATCTTCACTGTAAGAGTCAAAGTACTAATATAAGTTTGGACCTATTACATACTTATTTTTATAATAAGAATGTTTTTAGGATTTATGGAAATAACCACAGGCTGGATAAACAAAATAACTGATCTTACTGTGGCTGGAGTGTACTTCAAAAACTCTTGTGTAGTTTAGTCACCATAATCCCCAATTTTGGGAGGTAAAAGCATATTTGGAGTCTGAAGAAATTAATTTCATTTCAAACCAAGGGAGTAATTTTCAGACTTGACATTTTTTTCTCCATTTTGGTGACTCTAGTAAAAGGTACCATATTACTTTATAAATATTTCAAAGGAATATTTGCAGTGTACTTGATGCAGTGTTATCAGTCTCTACTCTATGAATCTACCATATTAAGCAATCAAGTTGTGTCAGATAAGTGAACCTTCCTTGTTTTGCCATGAGACTGGAAGAAAGAACATGACTTTTCATTATAGATACTCAAGTCTTGTTTCTGGCCACAGAACTAAATGTCTCATTTTGGTAAGTATTCAGTAGAATTTAATATGAACAGTTTGATCAATTAGCTAAAAGCAAAGATCTTTTTGTGTAAATATATCCTGAGTACTACCTTTTTCTTGCTGTTTACAAGGTAAGTGATTTTCTCAGATTCAGTAGTTAAGTATTGTTACTTGGCTTCTATCACTCTAGAAGCCCTACATCTCCATTGACATTCGGGAGCCCACCTCAATGATGACATCTTCCACCATAATTTCTGAACAACCATGCACAGTACTACAAAGCATGGCAATGGTATTTGAAATATTCTGCTATAACACTCCTATTTATATTTTAAGACCTTAGTGTGCTAGTCAGCTTTTCATTGTTGTTATCATAATACCCAACAAGAAAAAATTAGAGGAGGAAAACTAATTTTAGTTCAAAGTTGTCAGAGTTTAATCCATGGTGCACCAACCCCATTGTTTGGAGCCCAAGTGAATCAGAATGTTATTGTGGAAAAGCATCATGGAGGAATATATTTATCTTGCCCTTTGTCCTTGACAGTCGCAGCACACATGGCCTATCTTAGCCTGTCTCTCTCTGATATAAGCACTTTTGCTCGCAGACAGTTCATGTTACTGGCTTTTCTTAATTCTCTGGGTCTTCATTCTAGCTTCAACTTCATCTTCACAGCTTCATGAGTCACTCTCACAGGATTATTCCACAAAGTACAGACCCTTCTGTACTTTTCCAGACTTCTGAGATCTTCCTTTGAAATCTTAGTAGAAGCTCCCATAACCTCTTAACTCCACAATACTGAATTCTTGCTGAACCAACACCATATATGTTATGCCAAGATAATCTTCCAGTTTGTACAGTAGCAAATTTACCTGGAATCCTGACTGCAGTCACTTATGAGTACCTGAGAAGGTAAATAGCATTAAAAAGTATCCTGAAGAAACAGCTTTCTTGGCTCCCTGATTAGATGAGGGATCTATCCAAGATCTATTAAATAATTATTTACTTTTATACATTTGAACCTGGGATATATATGATCCTGCAAATATCTGATTTACCCTGAAACTATTTTTACTATCATCCCTGTGCAAACTACTTTTTAGTGACTATACATTCTGTAAGTGCCATAGCTTTCTTGGCCCCAATTTTATAAGCATTTTTCTGATTAAACTGCAACTTTTAAAAATCCTTCAGCTCTGCTTTCTCCTCCTGACTCCCACAGTAAACATGACTACAAATTTCCAACAAAATTTGTAGTGCCTGAGGATGTGCAGTTTTGAAATTTACTCCACCACATTAATTAATCACATTTAAATTCAGCCTCATGCAAAATCTCAGAACATGAGAAACATGTAGAAAGAATTTAAGATTAGTGCCCTCTAGCCCAATTCCCACTAAAAGCAATTTTCCCCTCTGAAATCTCATGAGTTCAGTCTTTACTGTCTGCTCTCTGGTCTTCTAAGCACCCACCAAAATTGTCCCACTAACCTCAACTTACAAAATTCTTAAGTTTTTTCTGCTTGAATTCCTAGATTTTTCTAAACATCTCCTATAAATCACCTTCAAATGCTTTAGAAATACATGGTCAGATTAGTCACTGCAACAACCCCACTTCTCAGTACCAATGTCTGTATTAATAACCTATTAATTGTGGAGAACAAAATACCTGACTAGAACAAGCTAGATGTTGAAATGTTTGTTTTTGGTTCATAGTTTTACAGGAGTAATCGATTGTGGGCCAACTCCATTGTTTAGGACTCAAAGTGAGGCAGAACATTATGGTGTAATATTGACCCTCCATTCATGGCAGTAAGGAAGGAGAGAGAGAGAGAGAGAGAGAGAGAGAGAGAGAGAGAGAGAAT
>NW_026009042.1:0-3454 GCF_001458135.2 Marmota marmota marmota | reverse complement strand
TTTTTTTTTTTTTTTTTTGCTTTTAAAAATTCTATTAAAATTATACTGGTCCTAAGAACATAGAACTGAATAAATTTATATGTGAAAAACTCTAAATTATCAAAATGTAACTAACTTAACATTTGGCTATATAGAAATCGGTGCCCATTGTTGTAAAAGGACCATGGAAACTTGTTGGTGTTGATGGTAAGGTTTTGTCCTGTTACCAGACTGATGGGAAAGAGGAAACAAAAAGGCAGAGACTGGGTTCTACTTTTAACCTGCCTTTCCTATCAGAGAAACTTTGATTGTGACCAATTCCCACCTCCTATTCAGTCACTACTTATTCAATCTGAGACTAGGTCCCCACCTTACCTGAAGAGCACCTGTTCCCTAAGACACAAGGTGAAGCCGGGAAAGGAACTTATAACAGGAGTAAGTGAGATTTCATACCAGCTATCCATCTTACATCCAACAATGAAATTAATCTAATATATTTTATAACAAGGGAAACTGCCATGGTACTAAAGAAGAACCAGCCCCTAACTACCAACAGTCTCAAAAGTCTAACATAAAATTTGTTACAGAACAGTTATCAAGATAAAATATGAATATTTATGCATAAAATGATTTTAATAATCCACCTTTAAGTCACTCTAATTTAAAGACAAAAATCTTGAAGAAATTGAACAGTTCTGAGGTTCATTTCACACAAGAGTTGACAAGAAACAGGCTATGCAGAGAGAAAAGGAATGAAAAAGTGGTTACTTGGGACTCACCCTTCCTTCCATCTGTTTCAGTGCCTCTTCAATGCTGCCAGAATACAAGAAGTGTTCCATCTGGCACTCTTTCCCCTACCAATATAATATTTCTAGATGCCTTAACTATTGCTTGGGGTACCCAGCAGCCATCTTCTCAATGTAAGTACCCACAGGCTCCGGTGGGTAAAACTGTTGAGCAGGAAAGCAGTGACTAGGAACCCATCACTATAGCTCAGAATTAACAGCTTTCCTCTCACAACTTTGGGATTTAACTTGGTAATAGTTACATGTGGACCCTGAAGCTCTTTTTTTTCTAATCTATGCTACAGGATCTCTTCTGCTAAAAAAGTTGATCTGGAACATGAAGAAAAAGGAAGGGAAGCACAAAAAAAGTCACAGAAGTACTTGAGATTAGGAAAAGATCCACATCTATCACTATAAGAGGGTAAGACTCAAAGTTACTGAGGAGAGGAGCTTCTTATAAAAGATCGTCTTTGGCAGTTATTTTCCTCCAGTTAAATCCTACCAGCCTATGGTGACCATCCATTAATCCATTTGAATTTTAATCCATGAAATGAATTAATATTACCACTTATATTACAACTATCATCATCCATTCATCCCACCTCTGAACAGTCCTGCATTGTCTCCCACATGGGCTTTCAGGGGACACCTCCTACCCAAAGCATAACAGTGAGCTTCTGTAAAAGGGGTTTGAGTCCCTTGCCATGTGTGAATGGGTTCATGTCTCCTAATTGATTGTGGTTTACATCTTTTTTCCTTCTCATTTCTCCTTTCACATCTCTTCCTCAGGCTCATATTTGTTTCCTTTTCCTGTGTGTCTGCAAGAATACTCTGATTTAATATAATTGTTTTATGTGTTCTTTTGTCTGTTACTCTGTGTTTATTGTAGTTAATTTAATAATGTTTACAAATAGGATGGTCATAGCATCAAAGACTTGTCTACATGAGGGTCTTCTGACTCTATAGAGACAAATGCTCACTTCAGCCGACTTTGGGCAATGCTAAATGATTAAAGTCTCAATAGAGGTAGCTGCCCCATGATGTGCAGTGATCACATAGGTCTGTCCATCTTTTCTCCTATCTGATTCTGACCCACCTGGCTCTTCCATCCTGAAAAAATAAAAGGCATATGGTTTCATAGTGTTAAAAAGACAGGGGTTTGACCCTGGCTTCTGGGAAATTGAGAGAAACTCCTGTATCCTACCAGGATAGGTTCTAACTTGTAGGGAACTGACAGAAATCCTATAGTTGGGTCACTAAAACCTGCTTCTTGGTTAGGGATGCTTCTTGGGTTTTGAGCTCTGCAACAATCCAAAGGTCTGAAAACAAGTCAAGCTGTGGGGTGGAGGTGGGGAGTTGAGAGGAACTCCTGTAGTCTACTAACTGTGCTCCAGCTTCTGGGAAGTTGAGAGAAACTCTTGTGGTTCCACTGATGCAAATCTGGCTCTGACTTCTGAGGAGCTGAAACTCCTATTGCACAAAAGCAGTGGCTCCAGCTTCTGGGGAATTGAGGGAAGTTCTTGTTGCTGAGCTGCCAGATCAAGAATATTGTTATGCTTGAAACCTATCTTTTCCTTGCTCTTGGGTCACCCTACTCAGGTTCTTCCCAGTTTTATTAGATTAGCCTGTTTTCATTTCAAATTTTCTTTCTGGTTTGGCTCAGTTTTGTTGTTGTTGTTGTTGTTCTCTTTTGTTTTGTTTGAAGGGAGGCTTTTGACTGAATATTTACCTACCTGTTCTCTCTCTCTTTCTTTCTCTTTTCCTTTCCTTATGCCTTTACTAAGAATTCTGATTATCATCTCTACCAGTCCTGAATGGAAAGCAAGTACTGAAGTATTAATTATCAAATGCACTCGGGAGAGAAACTGAAGTATCAATTATCAAATGCACTTGGGAGAGAGAGAGAGAGAGAGAGAGAGAGAGAGAGAGAGAGAGAGAGCAAGTGAGCGTGTAAATGCTTTTAAAATCCAAACCTCTCTACCCAAAGAATTTTATTTACTCAAGATTTGCAAATAAGAACCCACAATTTAGACTTCTCTTTCTGTTTCTGAACCTGGTAACTGTGTAGTTCTATAATTTTGTCTTGTGACTAGAATTTTAAGATGAAGACTATATGATCGTGGTTTGTGTGTTTTCATGTTTCTTTACCTTAACTTTGGGCATAACAGGAGTTCACTTGATGCTTTGACTATATCCCCTGTGGTTTTGAAACTTATATGTGTTTTTTTTTTTTCTCTTTTTCCCAATCTTCTTTTACCTGATTTTTTCCTTCCTGATCTCTCCTCCCTAATCTCATTTTCTCTAAGTCACCTCTATAAAAACCACCTGTTTCTGTGGATAGGCAGAATCACAGCCTTTGGGACAGGAGTCTCTTGTGTTTCTCCTCTGCTACCAAAGGAATAAAGTTTCTTTTTCCTTTTTTCTCAAAACCGTGTCCTTGTTATTGGATTGGCATCAGGGACAAGGACTGAGTTTTCGGCAACATGAGTACCTGTTATATAATATGTTTACATTAGGTATATATGTACCCTTTAATACTATAAATGTTTGATAATAGAAATGAAACCAAAAATGATCAGGTGACACGGACTAATAATGGAAGTTGATTAAGTTTCTCTATAGTAGTGACAATGATGACAAGGGACATCACAAATTTTGTGCTACACAAATCCCTGAAGGTAGTGGGGAAG
>NW_026009041.1:0-3455 GCF_001458135.2 Marmota marmota marmota | reverse complement strand
TTAAAAAAAAGGTCTCATAAGTTTTAAACATGGTGATGAGACCTAATTATCTCACCTAAGGCTTATTTTAGTGGAAGAGTTGATGACAAAATGTAAGTAAAAAACCGTAAGCCTATATTCCATAATATAGTAATTTTTCCATAGAGTGCGTCCTCAAAGAAAAGTAACAGTTTAATGTATTTGGAAACATAACTTTTTAAAACTATATTTCTCATCTGCAGCTCTTCAGATCAAAAATTGGAGATTATGTTTTCATTTCATTGCCATCCCTCACCGTTTTCTAAGTCATTACAAAATTATATTGTTGACACTGTTTTTTTAATGCGGTTATAAATCACTCAAAATATAGTTCATGTGTGTGTGGGGGGGTACTTCTAAAAATCATGCAGCTCACATATCCTTTGTGATCTGTTAAAAAGAATGCTGAACACATGTGATACAAAAAGGCTAAAAATGAGATCCGTTTTTCCAAGTCAAGGTAACTGTATGCCCCCTAGCGTTCAGTTTCCGCAACTGCCAAGGCTACTTTTTCAAAATCGCTCTTCCATCCTGGGTTCCAAAATCAGTCGCGCTTGGGCATATAGCTACGTTCACATCCATAGTCTTATCGTTATGTTTCTAGTTATCAAATGCGATCACGAAAGGGATGTCCATGGTCTACAAGTTTGCATAAAAATCTCCACATGCAAGCAAGACTTAAAAGGTGGCCAATTTCAGGACACTCTGAAGGCTGGCCCTAGGTATGACATAAGACTTCAGCTTCTTCTGAGAAATCTTCTGAAGGTGGAATGACTTTGTTATCCCAGTAGTGCCAGATTCGATCCATTGTGAGGTGTGCGAGCAAATCCATTTCCTCCTTAACATAACACATAGCGTTTTCAGTTTAACCCTCCAAACACATTTCTGGTCATCACTCTCTTGCTCCACATTTGAATAACCTGAGCCTCCTTCCTCTAGGTGGTCCTCTTGGAACAGCAGCTCAGATTCCACCTCAGTCTTACCCGTGTTTCTATTTTTACCTCTATT
Source organism: Marmota marmota marmota (assembly GCF_001458135.2). Taxonomy (NCBI): domain Eukaryota; kingdom Metazoa; phylum Chordata; class Mammalia; order Rodentia; family Sciuridae; genus Marmota; species Marmota marmota. Next base: position 2,429 of record NW_026009041.1, on the reverse strand, counting down.
CTGGAGTATGGGGCATAACAGTCACCTGGCAGAGCGGTGGGGGGCACCACAGGGAACAGGAGAAACCAAAGGTGAGGTGTGGTTGCCTTCTCCTTTGGAACAAAACGCAACCACTTTGAACTGGCACGTTTTTCTTCATTGAATATGGATTTGTAAGAAAGTGAACAGACTTGCTTAGTTGAGGGGGGCTCAGGGATCTGACTGACTGCCAAGACAAAAATCTGCATCCCATCTTCAACACTTCTCAGTTGTCTGCAATTCTGTCTCAGTGGGTCTACTCATGGTGCTGGGCCACCCACCTAGGAAACCCTTTTTCATCATGCATACCACCAAGGTTGTATAACTGTTGAACCAACAGCCCATCTCAGGAAGGAGCCTTTAAACCCATAGCCATTTTGGGGATTTTCAGATCCAGCCCATAGAAAATTATGAATCTGGAAATCACCTATTACTTGACTTTTATTAAAATTATTTATTAGTATTTTCTTCCCTAGTTAGCTGCATTTTGGGCAGTATTCTTAAAGCTATACTGGTATTTCTTGATATAACTTTTATTGGTTAATTAATCCACTCTTTCATCCAATTTGTTTCATGTATTACCTTCTAAGAATTGCATTTTGTATAATAAGAATATGGTAATACTACCCTTCTGATCTTGGAATTTAGAGTCCAGGGGAAATAAGTAAATATCAATTTGATGAGCAGTTGCACAGGTTTGATAAAAAATGTACATTAAACACATAGTTTGCATTGTTGATGAGCCTTTAAAGTTTTATACTAAGTGAGAGAAGATACAAAAACAATATATATCCATTTTCATGAACTTTCTGAAATACACAAATCCATAAAAACCTAAACATTTAAGAGAATTCCAGGTAGTGTGAAGTGGGAATGAATGGGAAGTTAATGTTAATAGGTATTGAATTTTTTTGAAGGGACTAAAAATAACCTCATATCATATGGTGGTTTCACAACACTTTACTAAAATAAAATTTAATGAACAAATTTATAAATTCAATGTGGTTATCACAATTTATGGCTATAAATTATAATTCCTTGAGTTAAAACAGACCCCCAGACATCATGTGTAGGCATGTAACATAACATGAGAAACTCCCAAGAACACAGTTTCTTCAGACATGGGCATTCACCAATGAATTATCATAGTTTTTTGAATTTTCTCAGTTTTTTCTTTCATTTTTAAAAATTTATTTTTTTTCTTTTCGCATTACTTTGGATGAACACAGAGACTCACACAAGTTAGGAAAGTGCTCTACAACTGGCCTTCAACTGTCCTTTGACCCCCATTTTTATCTCTATTTTATTTTTTTTTTTATTGGTTGTTCACAACATTACAAAACTCTTGACATATCATATTTCATACATTAGATTCAAGTGGGTTATGAACTCCCATTTTTACCCCAAATACAGATTGTAGAATCACATCGGTTACACATCCACATTTTTACATAATGCCATTTTAGTAACTGTTGTATTCTACTACATTTCCTATCCTCTACTATCCCCCCTCCCTTCCCTTCCCATCTTCTCTCTCTACCCCATCTACTGTAATTCATTTCTCTCCTTGTTTTTTTTTTCCCATTCCCCTCATAAACTCTTATATGTAATTTTGTATAACAATGAGGGTCTCCTTCCATTTCCATGAAATTTCCCTTTTCTCTACCTTTCCCTCCCACCTCATATCTCTGTTTAATGTTAATGTTTTCCTCCTGCTCTTCCTCCCTGCTCTGTTATTAGTTGCTCTCATTATATCAAAGAAGACATTTGGCATTTGTTTTTTAGGGATTGGCTAGCTTCACTTAGCATAATCTGCTCTAGTGCCATCCATTTCCTTGCAAATTCCATGATTTTGTCATTTTTTAGTGCTGCGTAATACTCCATTGTGTATAAATGCCACATTTTTTTTAATCCATTCATCTATTGAAGGGCATCTGGGTTGGTTCCACAGACTAGCTGTTGTGAATTGTGCTGCTATGAACATTGATGTGACAGTATCCCTGTAGTACGCTCTTTTAAGGTCTTCAGGGAATAGTCCGAGAAGGGGAATAGCTGGGTCAAGTGGTGGTTCCATTCCCAACTTTCCCAGGAATCTCCATATTGCCTTCCAAATTAGCCGCACCAATTTGCAGTCCCACCAGCAATGTACAAGAGTACACTTTTCCCCACATCCTCGCCAGCACTTGTTGTTGTTTGACTTCATAATGGCTGCCAATCTTACTAGAGTGAGATGGTATCTTAGGGTGGTTTTGATTTGCATTTCTCTGACTGCTAGAGATGGTGAGCATTTTTTCATGTACTTGTTGATTGATTTTATGTCCTCCTCTGAGAAGTTTCTGTTCAGGTCCTTGGCCCATTTGTTGATTGGGTTATTTGTTATCTTACTATTTAATTTTTTGAGTTCTTTGTAT
>NW_026009040.1:0-3455 GCF_001458135.2 Marmota marmota marmota | reverse complement strand
TATTCCATTGTGTATTTATACCACATTTTATTTATCCATTTATTGGTTGTAGGGCACATAGGTTGGTTCTGTAACTGAGCTATTGTTAATTGAGCTGCTATAAACATTGATGTGACTGTGTCAATATAGTATGCTGATTTTAAGTCCTTTGAGTATATACTGACAGTGGGATAAGTGGGTGGTTCCATTCCAAGTTTTCTGAGGAATCTCCATACTGCTTTTCAGAATAGTTGCACCAATTTGCATTCCCATCAGAAATGTATGAATGTACCTTTTTCCCCACATGCTCACCAATATTTATTGTTAGTTATATTCTTGATAATTGCCATTCTGACTGGAGTGAGATGCAATCTCAATGTAGTTTTAATTTGCATTTCTGTAATTAGTAGAGATGTTGAAATTTTTTTCACATATTTGTTGGCCATTTATTTTTCTTCTTCTGTGATGTGCCTGTTCAATTCTTTTGCCCATTTACTGATTGGGTTATTTGGGTTCTTTGCCATTAAGTTTTTGAGTTTTTATATATATACTGGAGATTAATGCTATAGCAGAAGTACAGGTGTCTTTGAGAGTTTCTCCCATTCTGTAGGCTCCCTCTTCAGGTTTTTTTATTGCCTCTTTTACTAAAGAAGCTTTTTAGTTTGATATTTTCCTATTTATTGATTCTTGATTTTGCTTATTATGCTTCTGGAATCTTGTTGAGGAATTTGGTTCCTTAGCCCACACCATGAAGAGTTGGGCTTACAGTTTCTTATAGTAGGCACCGGGTCTCTGGTCTGGTGCCAATGCCATGCCATTTTTGTTACTGTGGCTCTGTAAAGTAGTGGAAGGTCTGGTATTGTGATGCCTCCTGCTTCACTCTTCTTGCTAAGGATTGCTTTGGCTATTATGGGTCTCTTATTTTACCAAGTGAATTTCGTGATTGCTTTTTCTGTTTCTATGAAGAATGTCATTGGGAACTTAATAGGAATTGTATTAAATCTGTATAGTACTTTGGGTAGTATGGCTGTTTTGACAATATTAATTCTGCCTGTACAAGATCATGGGAGATTTTTATATCTTCTAACATTTTCTTCAATTTCTTTCTTTAGTGTTCTGTAGTTTTTATTTTATATTATTTTATTTTTTTGAGAGAGAGAATTTTAATATTTATTTTTTAGGTTTCGGCGGACACAACATCTTTGTTTGTATGTGGTGCTGAGGATCAAACCCAGGCCGCATGCATGCCAGGCGAGCATGCTACCGCTTGAGCCACACCCCCAGCCCTGTAGTTTTTATTATAGAGGTCTTTCACCTGTTTTGATTGATTCCCAAGGTGTTTTTTTTTTATTAACCTGTTGTGAATTAGGACAGTTTTTGTAATTTCTCTTTCAGCTGATTCATCATTGGTTTATAGAAATGCAGTTAACTTATGCATGTTAATTTTATATCTTGCTACTTCACTGGATTTGTTTATGAGTTCTAAATGTTTTCTGCTGCAGTTTTGGGGTCTTCTAAATATAGGATTATTCTTTTTGCAAATAGAGATAGTTTGAGCTCTTCTTTTCCTATTTATATCTATTTAATTTCTTTCTTTTCCCTAATACCTCTGGCTATAGTTTTCAGCACTATGTTGAATAGACGTGATAAAAGAGGGCAGCCTGTTTTATTTCAGTTTTTAGAAGAAATGTTTTCAATTTTCAACCATTTAGGATGATGTTGGCTATGAGTTTAATGTATATAGCTTTTACAGTGTTGAAGTATGTTCCTTCTATGCCTAATTCTTCTTGTGTTTTGAACATGAATAGATGCTTTCTTTTGTCAAAAACTTTTTCTGCATCTATTGAGATAATCATGTGATTCTCGTCTATTGATGTGGTGAATTACATTTATTGATCTCCGTGTGTTGAAACAACCTTGCATCCATGGATTAACCCCACTTGGTCTTGGTGCAATATCTTTTAAATATATTTTTTGTATATCATTTGTTATTATTATATTGAAATTTTTACATCTATATTTATCAGGGATATTGGTCTGAACTTTTGTTTTCTTGATGTGTCCTTGTCTGGTTTTGGTATCAGGATGATACTAGTTTCATAGAATGAGTTTGGAAGGGTTTTCTGCTTCATGGAATAATTTGAGGAGTTTTGGTTTGAGTTGTTCTTTGTGTGTCTGGTACCAATTGGGTGAGCATCCATTTCGTTCTGGACCTTCCTTTGTTGGGAGGCTTTTGATGGCATCTTCTAATTCATTGCTTGATATTGAGCTGTTTAAATTTTCTGTGTCATTCTGAATCAATTTGGATAGGTCATATGTCTCTAGAAATTTGGTTATGTCTTTAAGATTTTCTATTTTATTGGAGCATAAATTTCAAAATAATTTCTGATCATCCTCTATGATAAAATACTTACATAAGTATTTTTCATGATAATATTTTCTTTTTCATCACTGATTTTAGTATTTATGTTTTTTACCTCTTTCTCATAGTTGGCTTTGCTAAGGTTTTATGAAATTTATTTTTTTATATAAATATTTATTTCCAAAGTAGTACTTAAAAAACAAAACAAAACAAACAAAAAAAAAAACAGATGTGATTTAGATTAAAAGCTCCAAGATGTATTGTTTCAGGTAGGTGTTATTCCTATCTATACCATCACCCCATTTGTTAAGCCAAAAATTTCAAGTTCACAAATTTACAATGATGTATAAAAGCCCAACCAGTATGGAACAGTGTGTGTTCTAAGAGAGAACAGCACAGCTCATCAGTGATGCCTCAGGGAGCTCCTGTGCTCTACTGTAAAAATAAGGATTTCTTCCTGTAAACCTGAATGTGACCTTCTAGAGTCTCTGGTTGTGGCTGCTTTAGTCTCCTGATTCTAATGGTGTGCTGCTTTGTTGCCTACAAGGTTGAGTCAAGCTTCCAGGTCCATTCTTATAGGCCTCCATTATCTACATGTGATGCTCAGGAGAGTTGACCAATCTGAAGGTGGGGAAAGCTGTTTAAAGGAAGAACCTCCATTCCAGCATAATCTGCCCTTAATCCTACTGAAGAAACTGTTTTCACTCTGGGGATTGTAAGTCTTAGAAGATCATGGCCACGAAGATGTCTTAAGTGACTTCCTCTGAGAATTTTATCCCCAACAGGGAGCCATCTGGCCACTTGTCTTTTATTACATTTCTAATAGCTGCTACATTTCCTCCAGGGCTGTTTTAAAATCATTGACTTGACCATTACATAAGGTTTGCTGTTCTAGAAATCGAACCCTTTCTTCTTCTTTCATCTTCAACTTTACCTTTAAGGCCTGTAACTCCTCCATCTGCTTCTTGGCAGTCATCATGTGTGTTGGGGAGAATATGGTGAGCATCTCATTGGAAGGTTCTTCTGTTCAGAAGAATTCAAGCCACCCTAAGTCTTAATATTGCAATTATTAAACCACGCTAAATTTTAATCTCAAATAATAAACAATAAAACA